>NC_090268.1:101798627-102098627 GCF_040414725.1 Anabrus simplex
CATCTGCCAAAACCCGAGCACGTGGTCAAGAGTGAGGTTAGGAACTGTAAAAATGACAGTTGTGAGGTTAGGGTCGTCCTCTTATTCAAATTCCGCGCCCAGCACGTGCTTGTGTTTATAAACAAAAAGCACGTGGCCGTTACGTCATGGGGTCAATGACTGACCTTGCTAGGGGGTCAATGACCATGTGGGAAAATGCTGACGCAGCTCCCCTTGTTTTAGAACATACTTTGCTATACTACTTAATCTCATAATCATTTTTCATCAGCATTTGTTTTTAACGTCCGCCTCTGTGGTGTAGTGGTTAGCGTGATTAGCTGCCACCCCCGGAGGCCCGGGTTCGATTCCCGGCTCTGCCACGAAATTTGAAAAGTGGTACGAGGGCTGGAACGGGGTCCACTCAGCCTCGGGAGGTCAACTGAGTAGAGGTGGGTTCGATTCCCATCTCAGCCATCCTGGAAGTGGTTTTCCGTGGTTTCCCACTTCTCCTCCAGGCGAATGCCGGGATGGTACCTAACTTAAGGCCACGGCCGCTTCCTTCCCTCTTCCCTGCCTATCCCTTCCAATCTTCCCATCCCTCCACAAGGCCCCTGTTCAGCATAGCAGGTGCGGCCGCCTGGGCGAGGTACTGGTCATACTCCCCAGTTGTATCCCCCGACCAAGAGTCTGAAGCTCCAGGACACTGCCCTTGAGGCGGTAGAGGTGGGATCCCTCGCTAAGTCCGAGGGAAAAACCGAACCTGGAGGGTAAACAGATGATGATGATGATGATTTGTTTTTAACTCTAGTCTGTTGATACATTTTAAAATTTTAATTATCATATCATATGTCGTCCATTTCGTACCATTAGGGGCCGATGTTAGATGTTAGGCCCCCTTAAGCATCAATCATCATCATCATTTTGATGTGCGGCATTCGGAAGGGATAGGCAAGGAAGAGGGAAGAAGCGGCCGTGGCCTTTAGTTAGGTACCACACTACACCACAGAGGCAGTAGCTTTATGTACCTACACAAATTTATTCAAAACCTAAGGAATATATGGATACGTACTGTGCTACAGTAATGTGTGGTCTCGGGGTTGACGAGTATTTTGGATAAGCCCTGTATTTAAGACAGATGGGGTCGGACGACAGTTTCCTTTGACGTGTTCCGAACAACTAGCCCGCACTTATGCTTCCACTTTTTAACGAGAATGGATTTTTTTGTTCCCTTCTCTTTTGAAAGTCATTACCCAGTATCTAAATACCATCGTTTGGCAGTGCTGTTTGGTCTCGGGGTACTGCGCAGCGTTCTGAATGATGAAAGCTGGAGTTCGAATCCCAATACGTCGGATTTTTTTATCAACAGTAAATAGCCTGACTCAATCTTATTTAAGTCAATACATTCACTACGCCTACACTTTTACTACACTGCGCCTACTAAATCAAATTAATGCTACTTACACCTGAGTGAATGGATAATTGTAGCTCTTTTCTCCTTAGAACCTTATTACCCAGTATCTCAATGACGACATCCAACAGTGGTGTATGGTCTGGTGGTAACGCGCTGGCGTCTGAATGCTGATCACTGAAGTTCGAACCCCAGAAGGGCGGAGAATTTTTACTGAATAGTAAATGAATATAACTTTCAGTGATAAGAGTACCAAGGAAGTGAAAGGAGCAGAGCTACCAATAGGAACAAGTAACAGTAGATACAACAGCTGAGTAGAGGGTGTCATGGTGGCGACATGGATGGCTTCGGAAACTCAGGTTCAAGTATCTGAAATATGGCGGATGTGAGAACATGAAGGAAGTCATTCGAGAAAAAGATAATGTCAAGGAAATGGTTCAGAAGAAATACGATATGAGTCAGGGAAGTTGTTCAATGGTTGAATTAAAAATGGGGGTAGCGCCTGTGAGGTTGGCAAGCCGCACAACAGGGTCAATGACCCTTTTTTTAAAAACAAACCGACATAGAGTCCTCCCTGTATTTTAGACAGCTGGGGGTAATGGCTCTGGTTTCCCCTCTGGGGTCGGCCGACCGCTGCCTTCGACGTGTTCCCAACCACTAACCCACCCTTATACCTACATCAATCAGCAGACCAGAAATCCAAGATCTGTTTCGGGTTACTGATTGGTTGTAAGCGATCACATGCTCACGCATGCGCACTACTGTACTCACGGACTTAGTAAAAATTTAAATTACTTCGCAATGAATAACGCAAAGTCCGAGGACTCTATGTCGATTTGTTTAATAGTAGGTCATTGCCCCCTGCTGTGCGGGTTGCCTACCTCACAGGCGCTACCCCCATTTTTAAATCAACACTTGAACAACTTCCCGTACACATATTGATTTTCTTCTGATCCATTTCCTTGACATTGTCCTTTTCTCGAATGTCTTCCTTCATATTCTCACATCCGCCATATTTCACATAGTCTACTTGGTTCTAAGTTTCCCAAGCCATCCATGTCGCCGCCATGACACCTTCTACTCAGCTGTTGTATCTACTGTTACTTGTTCCTATTGGTAGCTCTACTCCTCTCACTCTATCACTGAAAGTTATATTCATTTACTATTCAGTAAAAATTCTCCGCCTTTCTGGGGTTCGAACTTCAGTGATCAGCATTCAGATGCCAGCGCGTTACCCCAACACCATACATCAATGTAGGATGTCGTCATTGAGATACTGGGTAATGAGGTTCTAAGGAGAAGGGAGCTAAAAAGATCCATGCACTCAGGTGTAAGTAGCATCAATTTGATTTAATAGGCGCAGTGTAGTAAAAGTGTATGCGTAGTGAATGTATTGACTTAAATAAGATTGAGTCAGGCTATTTACTGTTGAGAAAAAGAATCCGGCGTACTGGGATTCGAACTCAAGCTTTCAGCATTCAGAACGCTGCGCAGTACCCCGAGACCAAACAGCACTGCCAAACGATGGTATTGAGATACTGGGTAATGACTTTCAAAAGAGAAGGGAACCAAAAAAATCCATTCTCGTTAAAAAGTGGAAGCATAAGTGCGGGCTAGTTGTTCGGAACACGTCAAAGGCAACTGTCGTCCGACCCCATCTGTGTTAAATACAGGGCTTACCCAAAATACTCGTCAACCTTGAGACTATGCATTACTGTAGCACAGCGCGTATCCATCTATTCCTTAGGTTTTGAATAAATGTGTATAGGTATATAAACCTAAAACAAAAAATGTATAAGTTACTTTGTGCTCAGTTTTCCTTCATTCTGTTCCATTCCCATTAAAGTTGTAGGTTCGTGGTTGGAAGAATTGCTTATGCAAGTTAAGTGAGGCATACTTGGTAAATATAGGTAATGGATTCGTTATGCTGCCTGCTGTCATTTCTTGATGGATACAGTACTTTTGCATCCATCTCTTGGCACAGGCCAGTGTAAAATGTAGCTTCCACCGAAGTCCCAGTCAACATCCATGGCTGTGACAATATGGAAGTTACTAGGGTATGGGTAGTGCTGAGTAATGACATTCAGAGCATGACTAGTGCATCTGAGTGTTATGAAAGGTGCTGCTCATAGGGTCAGCCGTGCTGCAATAGTACTTTCTGACCCAGTGACGAAAGCAATGGCAAACTACCTCACTCCTCATCTTGCCTAGTACGTCTCATGTTGGTGCTGCCATTGGTTTTTGGGGTTTCCTTATAACCGCATAACCTTTGGTGGTGCTATTTGAGAATCCAACCAGCCTCTGGGCTGATGACCTAACAGACAGATTCGTTATGAAATTATTACCAGTCACTATTTTTATTCATTTGTATTCCACAACGCTTTTCAGGTAGTGAAATTGTGACATTCAAGTGTCACTCTATTTAATGCACAGTTGTTTTCTAAGAATATTATACTAATATATTGAAGACTATGTGCTATGTGCTGTAAAAGAGTTCCTGTATCCTTTACTAAATTTAAAAAGATATTAAACTGCATTAAATTGAAAAATATGAAAATTCTGCATTTAACACGAAAATTATGAAAATTAACATTCATTAAATAAAATACACAATCGTCGAACCCTGGACTCACACTTACTTCTTACCTGCTTACTTACACATACGTTATTTGAAGGGCGCCAGCTATCACTCAGTGCAGCAATAATAGAATGAGAATCTTGACTATCTCTAGGGTGTGGGGTAATAAGCTTACTTTTGACAACATACCATATAAGTTCTGGGAAAAGGAGATTGGCGTTCGGTTTCCCCATCTAATTTGAGGTTAGATAATTCTGGCATTGAAATAATACTATAACTTCATTTGATAGAACAAAATATATTCTTTAAATACTATATTAAAAATGAGTCTTGTTGCGATAAAACAGATGAGAATATGAAATTATGACATTGCAACTGAAAGAAACTAGGCATGAATTTGAATTCTTCTTGACCGGACATTTAACAATGTATACAAAATATATCCCTCACTGTTTCACTTGACTGTACCTTCAACACTTTGAGTGTAATTACGACGTATTCCTTAAATCTTGTGTTTACTGTAGATGTGTCACGCCTAATTTGGTGATATATCCATGTGAATGCTTCTTCTCCATATCATATGACCTCTTTGTAAGTCCGTATGGTATCACTTCTGTGCAAGTGTGTCCCGTATCCCTTCATGGTACATAAGTCTTCCCGTCCAAATCTTCAACCAAGTGACCGACCAACTTTGGCCTCACTCTCTCAATGACCAAAGACTAATGCTTCACTGAGTCTTCTCCATCTCGTTCCCTTAATGACAAACTGTGGCCTCTGCTTCCGGTAGAATAATGACTGTCCACTTATCCATTTGACTTCTTCACTGTTCAGCTTCCGTTTAAATAATGACTAACGCTACAATATGCAACCACCTTTTATAGACGTTGCATGGCACACCTACGTAATCTCCAGAAATAACCATGACCTACTCCCACATACGCGACAAGTATTACATGTATTGGTGAAATCCCCTGGGGCTCCCTAAGAAAATCAAAGGAACAGAGCTCAGTGCTAAGTGAGCACGATGACGTAGCCATGACGTGGCGATGATTTGACAGAAATGTCAGCAGTATTGCACGATATAGCAATGTCATATCCAACATCTGAAATATAACAATTCTCACTGTACATGTTTGAGTGTTATTCTACACATACGTATATATGCATACATATAAGTACAATCCTGCAAGCGACAAGCATTGCAAAATTGAATTGAATAAAAATGATAATTACAATAATAGTAATAATATCACAGATATAATAATAATAATAATAATAATAATAATAATAATAATAATAATAATAATAATAATAATAATAATAATAATAATACAGATAAAATAATAAAAACAGCTATCATCTTGTAACGGGATTTGAACCGTTACAGTGCATTATGAATTTGTTGTATATCTATGTTGAGTCAACTATAGGTGTGTGTCACCTCAGAAATATTCAGTTGCTGCTGAGGTTTAGTTTTCAAATATTCATTTTTACGTTTATCATTGAGTATGTGTTAAGGATCTATTAATTAATGCCTTTCTAAAGTTTCTCCTTTCTTTCTTTCTTTCGTTCTTTCTTTCTTTCTTTCTTTCTTTGTTTCCTTGCTTCTTTCTTAATCTGTTTACCCTCCAGGGTTGGCTTCTCCATCGGACTCAGCGAGGGATTCCACCTCTACCGCCTCAAGGGCAGTGGCCGGGAGCGTGGGACGTTGGGTCGGGTATACAACTGGGGAGGAGGACCAGTAACTCACCCAGGCGGCCTCACCTGCTATGCTGAACAGGGCTCTTGTAGTGGGATGGGAAGATTGGAAGGGATAGACAAGGAAGAGGGAAGGAAGAGGCCATGGCCTTAAGTTAGGTACCATCCCGACATTTGCCTGGAGGAGAAGTGGGAAACCACGGAAAACCACTTCGAGGATGGCTGAGGTGGGAATCAAACCCACCTCTACTCAGTTGACCTTCTGAGGCTGAGTGAACAGAGGCGGGCTCTAGAGTTTCTAAAATGTTCAGTTTTATCCCTTTCGTATGTATCTGTAAAACAGTGAGAGAATGTTGTATATTTGATGCTTAATGACCTGCGTCAAGTAGATGTGCAACAACTGCTGATTTTTCATTGGCATGTAAAATAAAATGCATATTATAATAATGTCGTAGGTACGACATCATATTGGTGTAAAACCTTCAATTAGTATGTTTAATATAATTCTAGTTTAATTAATGCTAAATTATCTTTTATTAAGTGTTAAACAAGACTAGTACATGGTTTCTCTGTAAAAATGTAGTATAAAATTGTATAACCTCAAATACGTATTGTGTATAAGTTCAACCTCAAAATCTAGATAGTCGAAAGCGGTAGAAAATTCCATAATGTTCGTATGTTAGACTTGTTGTACTATATTTGGTATATATAAGAGAGGTTCTGGAAACTTACTGTAAGGTTTAATTATCCAGATACATGTAGAGACATTACGAATGTTGTAGATGTTTCCATATGGATTAGTAAATAGCGGACGAATGTTCGAGTACCCATTGGACTAGCTGGTCGATCGATGTTTCGAGTGTGTTCCATTAGAGTGTTGTAAGAACTCTCCAAGAAATCGATCATTCTAGATGGTTGACCGAATAGTATATATATCGAGCTGTCAGTCAGTGAAGTCAGTTCTTAGTTCTTAGGACTCGGGCAAGTGATAGACTGTGAGTGACTGTTGGGCTCCGACGTGGAGTCAGAGTATTGGACTCGAGTGAGTGAGGCAGTGAATTCAAGAGAGTGCATGTTATAGTGCGCGAGTCAGTGTTGTTGATATCTGTACTGGTCAGAATCGACTTCAGGATACTCCGCTATTGAGTGTTGTATATAGTGTCATTTGCGACTGTGTATAATTGTGTGTTGTGACGGACAGTGTAAATAAAGTAATTTATATAAGGAAGTGAACGGGTTCTCGTGTGATATTTACACTGACTGACAGAGCAAATGCAACACCAAGAAGGAGGGGTTCGAAAGGGATGAAAGTTGGGGGAAAAAACAGAGACGGCACGGACGAATAATTGATGTTTATTTCAAACCGATATGCAGGTTACACAATGCGCACGGCATCGACTCAGTAGGATGTAGGACCACCGCGAGCGGCGATGCACGCAGAAACACGTCGAGGTACAGAGTCAATAAGAGTGCGGATGGTGTCCTGAGGGATGGTTCTCCATTCTCTGTCAACCATTTGCCACAGTTGGTCGTCCGTACGAGGCTGGGGCAGAGTTTGCAAACGGCGTCCAATGAGATCCCACACGTGTTCGATTGGTGAGAGATCCGGAGAGTACGCTGGCCACGGAAGCATCTGTACACCTCGTAGAGCCTGTTGGGAGATGCGAGCAGTGTGTGGGCGGGCATTATCCTGCTGAAACAGAGCATTGGGCAGCCCCTGAAGGTACCGGAGTGCCACCGGCCGCAGCTCATGCTGCACGTAGCGGTGGGCATTTAACGTGCCTTGAATACGCACTAGAGGTGACGTGGAATCATACGCAATAGCGCCCCAAACCATGATGCCGCGTTGTCTAGCGGTAGGGCGCTCCACAGTTACTGCCGGATTTGACCTTTCTCCACGCCGACGCCACATTCGTCTGCGGTGACTATCACTGACAGAACAGAAGCGTGACTCATCGGAGAACACGACGTTCCGCCATTCCCTCATCCAAGTCGCTCTAGCCCGGCACCATGCCAGGCGTGCACGTCTATGCTGTGGAGTCAATGGTAGTCTTCTGAGCGGACGCCGGGAGTGCAGGCCTCCTTCAACCAATCGACGGGAAATTGTTCTGGTCGATATTGGAACAGCCAGGGTGTCTTGCACATGCTGAAGAATGGCGGTTGACGTGGCGTGCGGGGCTGCCACCGCTTGGCGGCGGATGCGCCGATCCTCGCGTGCTGACGTCACTCGGGCTGCGCCTGGACCCCTCGCACGTGCCACATGTCCCTGCGCCAACCATCTTCGCCACAGGCGCTGCACCGTGGACACATCCCTATGGGTATCGGCTGCGATTTGACGAAGCGACCAACCTGCCCTTCTCAGCCCGATCACCATACCCCTCCTAAGTCGTCTGTCTGCTGGAAATGCCTCCGTTGACGGCGGCCTGGCATTCTTAGCTATACACGTGTCCTGTGGCACACGACAACACGTTCTACAATGACTGTCGGCTGAGAAATCACGGTACGAAGTGGGCCATTCGCCAACGCCGTGTCCCATTTATCGTTCGCTACGTGCGCAGCACAGCGGCGCATTTCACATCATGAGCATACCTCAGTGACGTCAGTCTACCCTGCAATTGGCATAAAGTTCTGACCACTCCTTCTTGGTGTTGCATTTGCTCTGTCAGTCAGTGTATTTACGTAAAATAAAATCGCAACGTAGAACGATAATAATTATAATAATTATTATACAAGAACTTTCAACATTCGTAAGACTCAGGGGCGTAGTCAAGTGGGAGTTACTGGGGGTTAGAACCCACCCCATAGAATTTTTACAAAAGAAAATAAACGGAGTCCGCCTCAGTGGTGTAGTGGTTAGCGTGATTAACTGCCACCCCCGGAGGTCCGGGTTCGATTCCAGGCTCTGCCATGAAATTTGAAAAGTGGTATGAGGCTGGAACGGGGTCCACTCGACCTCTGGAGGTCAACTGAGTAGAGGTCGGTTCGATTCCCACCTCAGCCATCCTCGAAGTGGTTTTCCGTGGTTTCCCACTTCTTCAGGCAAATGGCGGGATTGTACCTGTTCAGCATAGCAGGTGAGGCTACCTGGTCCTCCTCCCCAGTTTTATCCCCGACCCAAAGTCTCAGACTCCAGGACACTGCCTGTGAGGTGGTAGAGGTGGGATCCCTCGCTGAATCAGAGAGAAAAGCCGACCCTGGATGGTAAGCTTTTTAAGAAAGTCAGAAAGAAAATCATACATAAATGGAAACTGACAAAAAAGAAGAGAAAGTCGACTCAATGCGTTGGCTCTTTTGAACATTCACAGACACATAATTGTAATTTTACCAGTCACCTCCGGTGTCCCACAAGGCAGTACTCTTGGCCCCTTGCTGTTTTCTTTGTTTATGGACGATCTGCCGTCCGAACTCAACGGAACAGCGAATACCCTACTCTTTGCTGACGACTGCAAGATATTTAGGGAGATCAGGAGTCCATCAGATGCAGCTCTGCTACAGTCCTCGCTTAATGCCCCCTCGAACTGGTGCCGTACTTGGAAACTTATCCCCAATCCACAAAAATGCAGCCACATGACCATAACACTGCGTAAATCTCCTCTACCGACATCATATTACCTACTCGACAAGCCCATCACCGTGGTTACGCAACAGCGTGACCTAGGTGTAATATTCGATACAAAATTACAATTTAAGACCCATATAGAAACATATACAACCAAGGCTATGAAATTACTAGGCATCCTCTATCGCTTCACAGAAATTTCTGACCCCATTGCTCTTCGTCACTTCTTCCTCACGATCGTTCAACCTCTCATAATCTACTGCTCTCCGATTTGGACAACAGCCGCCCCCTCCAATACTAAGCAGTTAGACAGAGCAGTGTCCTTCTTTGCTGCAATTGTAAGGAACAGAAACCCCAAGCTCAGAAATCTGTCTACGCAGCAGGTATTAATGGCAATGAATGTGTCACCGCTGCACATCAGGCGACAGGTAGCTGACCTGAGTTTCCTCCACGAGATCTTAAATGGACATTAGCGCTCGGAACATCTTGTTTCTCTCTTCTCTCTCCGCGTTCTTTCCCGCTCCACCAGAACCAAAGATCTTCTCCACATTCCCCACACTCAGCACTTAATACTTCAACGATCTTTCCTAATCCGCCTCCCAACACTCTTTAACAATATTAATAGGAGACAAGAGCTTGATATAGCATCAAATAAAAGTGTATTCGAGAGGTGTGTAAATAGTATCTTAAAGATAAGTTGATGTGAAGGGATTATACCGCCATCTTGACCCACGACGACTTGGTTATGAACATGGACATTCTCATGGTTTTCGATTTGGACAGTTATTAGTAGGATGTGTACCTGATCTTGTTATATTTTGTTATGTTTGTTATATTTTATTATGAAAGTTTACGTTTGTTAAATAGTCTGTTGACAGTGCAAGTGAAATTTGCTCAGTGTAGCTGTATCTTGTGCTTCGTGAATAAATAAATAAATAAATAAAACCAACAGGCCCTTCAATCAATTTTCTAAGGAACCTCGAAAGTTGGATTTCAGATTGTAATCTGAACATACAATTTGCTGTAAAACCAAATTGTTCTCGTTCTGTATTTTAATGTTAGATTGTGTAGCACCGGGCGAGTTGGCCATACGGTTTGGGGCGCGAAGCTGTGAGCTCGCATCCGGGAGAAAGTGGGTTCGAACCCCACTGTCGGCAGCCCTGAAAATGGTTTTCCATGGTTTCCCATTTTCACACCAGGCAAATGCTGGGGCTGTAAAGGCCACGGCCGTTTCCTTCCCATTCCCATGCCTTTCCTGTCCCATCGTCGCTATAAAACCCATCATATTGGTGCGACGTAAAGCAAAAAAAATGTAGCATACTGCAGCCTGAATATCAACATAATTCACTTTCTATAAGTGTCCGTGTATAAAGACGCTCAATGTTAATAAACTTAACTATGATAGGTTAATATTGTGTTTGGTCCGTATTGACTGGTCTGAATGTATAATATAACTATTTATAATAGTTTATTTAAATCCTCAGTACCGGCTGTAGAACAACATCGAGGACGTGATTAAAAAATAGCTGCTTAAAGAGGATACGGTAAGTACGAGTAAATTCATACTCCATACTCCACTCCGTGATCTGTAAACCTAACTCATTTTAAGTCATTTCCAAAAATATTCAAGGTACCTGCCTCCACACAATCACGATACACCGTTATTAAGTAGAGCGAACGAACCTAATTTCCTATAATTCGGGATGTTTGCAGAGGGGACCAGAGATAATGTATTGTTACGAATGAAACTCCGTTTGTTTTATTACTCTAATTTATTTCAGGATGACCCAATAAGTGTATACACACACATACACACATACATACAGACACAATTCTAATCAACCATTAATGGCCACACTTACTAATTACTGTCTATTTACAAGTCTCTCTTCCTTATGCAACAGTAGGCGGTCCGGCCCATTGTTATTTCCTGGGGACGGCTAATCCTTACTTTCACTTCTCCAAGCCCAGTCACTTTATACATTAGCTGAGTGCAGACAGCTGGAAATGAACACAGGGCTACGAGCTACACAACACACGATGATTGCTTGGTTCGACTCCAGAGACAGTCCAGTAATTCACAGGGTAGCATGCAGTGAACAACTAAACAGCAACAGCTGTGGCAGTATTCACAACACCGAGCTCGATAGCTGCAATCGCTTAAGTGCGGCCAGTATCCAGTATTCGGGAGATAGTGGGTTCGAACCCCACAGTCGGCAGCCCTGAAGATGGTTTTCCGTGGTTTCCCATTTTCACACCAAGCAAATGATGGGACTGTACCTTAATCAAGGCCACGGCCACTTCCTTCCCAGTCCTAGCTTTTTCCTGTCCCATCGTCGTCATAAGACCTATCTGTGTCGGTGCGACGTAAAGCCGTTAGCAATAAGCATTCACAACAGCGAATATTAACACAGGTCCATTTACCCTCCCACTCGCGATAGCGGCTTCCCTCGCTGACTCATGGCAATCCTCGGTCTACAGAAACACACAGCACTCTCAAGTAGCACAGTCTTCCGTTCCGCACGTCTTCACTCAATCCACTCAGATACCAACAACCATAGCTCCTCGTTCAGACCTCGGTGGGACATTAGCGAAAGCCAACACCTCTGTCGCCCTCAGCCCAGCCACCGAACCCCAACACACTGAGTCTCACACTGACTCGGAGTCCAGCACCAACTCTGACTCCACCAAGGGGCCCAACATTGATTTCCGCGGCTAGCCTCCCTTTTAATAGCTCGGGAGATGTGACCCAGAATATTCACGAGGTTGCTAGAGGCAGAACATTCTGGCTGAATCTCCAAGGAACTCACAGGTAGGTCAAGCCACCCAACGAGTCCAGGCCGGCTGGGAGCTCCCCGGTCGGTTGATTCACTAGTCCCTTCCAGGGGCTACCACAGGCCCGGTATGTGACAGTATTCGGTGTTACTTCTAGAGCTACCCGTCCACCTACCAGTGATGAAGGATTCCCTCTCGGCTAACTAGTTGTCCTACCTTCCCTCTATTTTATGAAAAACCAAAATACTGAATGTAACAACTTTATCAGCAAATTTACAAAATTACATTCCCATGTAGTCCACCTCTGTGGTGTAGTGGTTAGTGTGATTAGCTGCTACCCCCTGAGACCCGGGTTCGATATCCGGCTCTAACACGAAATTTGAAAAGTGGTGCGAGGGCTGGAACGGGGCCCACTCAGCCTCGGGAGGTCAACTGAGTAGAGGAGGGGGGGGGGGGGTTCGATTCCCACCTCAGCCAACCTCGAAGTGGTTTTCCACTTCTCCTTCAGGTAAGTGCCGGGATGGTACCTAATTTAAGGCCACGGCCACTTCCTTCCCTCTTCCTTATCTATCGCTTCCGATCTTCCCCCCCCCAAAAAGGCCCCTGTTCAGCACCGCCTGGGCGATGTACTGGTCCTCATGCCCAGTTGTATATTCCCTAACCAAAGTCTGACGCTCCAGCACACTGCCCTTGAAGTGGTAGAGGCAGGATCCTTCGCTGAGTCCTAGGGAAAAGTCAACCCTGGAAGGTATACGGATTAAGATATAAAGAAAAAAAGGAAGAAAGAACTTTCGCATGAATTAACAATACAGATTAATAATATAAAAGACCATCGTAACGAGTAGCGTAACCAGGATCGACCGATATGAGGGGTTTATAGGTAGAACATCATGAAGGTGCTTATGAGTGTGTCGTGCGTATGCATGAGCGTCTTTATGTATAATATAACTATTTATAATAGTTTATTTAAATCCGCCTTGATCAATACACTCATTAAATGAAAGAAACACTATTTATTAAACCGTACATGTTTCGGGAAATCTCAGCCATTCCCTTCATCAGTGGTTAGATCAAAGAATAACACAATTTGACACAATCTTTTGTTTTACAATTTGAAGGAGTATAGTGCCCCAATACATCATATCAAAGAGTGAAGAGAACTTATGAAATATTATAAAAATGATCAATACATACAATTTTGGTTGAACCGAATGAGAATACTATATAAATTTAGGATCTTCACGTTTTTCTTCTTTTCTTCTTCTTTTTGTTCCTTAAATGATTATATGGTAGCCTAAACAGTGGGTTATCTTCTGCACGTTTCTCATTTAAACTTGATTCAGAATTACATTTTTGTGTAAGGTAAATTTCTAAATTTTCCAAAACATTCATCAGTTTTCCCTTTTTGGTCGAATGTAATAATTTCATGTCATTGGAAATGTCTGTAAATTCGTAGTTCTAACTTTTCGAAATAAGCACTCTTATCGACTGACTAAAATTTTCAGGAAAAAGAACATCAATGTCACATACAAAACGGATAATAATACTAATAAGATATTCAATTCAGATAAAATAGAGAATAAATGTATATTTAATAAATCAGGAACTTACAAATTAACATGCCAAACATGTAAACAAGGATACATAGGACAGTCCGGGAGAAGTTTGGCTATAAGGTACAAAGAACATGTTAATGCGGTCAAACATAAAAGATATTCAGCAATGGGAGAACATATGGTTGAAATGAATCATAAATTTACAGACATTTCCAATGACATGAAATTATTACATTCGACCAAAAAGGGAAAACTGATGAATGTTTTGGAAAATTTAGAAATTTACCTTACACAAAAATGTAATTCTGAATCAAGTTTAAATGAGAAAAGTGCAGAAGATAACCCACTGTTTAGGCTACCATATAATCATTTAAGGAACAAAAAGAAGAAGAAAAGAAGAAAAACATGAAGATCCTAAATTTATATAGTATTCTCATTCGGTTCAACCAAAATTGTATGTATTGATCATTTTTATAATATTTCATAAGTTCTCTTCACTCTTTGATATGATGTATTAGGACACTATACTCCTTCAAATTGTAAAACAAAAGATTGTGTCAAATTGTGTTATTCTTTGATCTAACCACTGATGAAGGGAATAGTTGAGATTTCCCGAAACATGTATGGTTTAATAAATAGTGTTTCTTTCATTTAATGAGTGTATTGATCAAGGCGGATTTAAATAAACTATTATAAATAGTTATATTATACATAAAGACGCTCATGCATACGCACGACACACTCATAAGCACCTTCATGATGTTCTACCTATAAACCCCTCATATCGGTCGATCCTGGTTACGCTAGTCGTTACGATGGTCTTTTATATTATTAATCTGTATTGTTAATTCATGCGAAAGTTCTTTCTTCCTTTTTTTCTTTATATCTTAATCCGTATACCTTCCAGGGTTGACTTTTCCCTAGGACTCAGCGAAGGATCCTGCCTCTACCACTTCAAGGGCAGTGTGCTGGAGCGTCAGACTTTGGTTAGGGAATATACAACTGGGCATGAGGACCAGTACATCGCCCAGGCGGTGCTGAACAGGGGCCTTTTTGGGGGGGGGGAGATCGGAAGCGATAGATACGGAAGAGGGAAGGAAGTGGCCGTGGCCTTAAATTAGGTACCATCCCGGCATTTGCCTGAAGGAGAAGTGGAAAACCACTTCGAGGTTGGCTGAGGTGGGAATCGACCCCCCCCCCCCCTCCTCTACTCTGTTGACCTCCCGAGGCTGAGTGGGCCCCGTTCCAGCCCTCGCACCACTTTTCAAATTTCGTGTTAGAGCCGGAAATCGAACCCGGGTCTCAGGGGGTAGCAGCTAATCACACTAACCACTACACCACAGAGGTGGACTACATGGGAATGTAATTTTGTAAATTTGCTGATAAAGTTGTTACATTCAGTATTTTGGTTTTTCATAAAATAGAGGGAAGGTAGGACAACTAGTTAGCCGAGAGGGAATCCTTCATCACTGGTAGGTGGACGGGTAGCTCTAGAAGTAACACCGAATACTGTCACATACCGGGCCTGTGGTAGCCCCTGGAAGGGACTAGTGAATCAACCGACCGGGGAGCTCCCAGCCGGCCTGGACTCGTTGGGTGGCTTGACCTACCTGTGAGTTCCTTGGAGATTCAGCCAGAATGTTCTGCCTCTAGCAACCTCGTGAATATTCTGGGTCACATCTCCCGAGCTATTAAAAGGGAGGCTAGCCGCGGAAATCAATGTTGGGCCCCTTGGTGGAGTCAGAGTTGGTGCTGGACTCCGAGTCAGTGTGAGACTCAGTGTGTTGGGGTTCGGTGGCTGGGCTGAGGGAGACAGAGGTGTTGGCTTTCGCTAATGTCCCACCGAGGTCTGAACGAGGAGCTATGGTTGTTGGTATCTGAGTGGATTGAGTGAAGACGTGCGGAACGGAAGACTGTGCTACTTGAGAGTGCTGTGTGTTTCTGTAGACCGAGGATTGCCATGAGTCAGCGAGGGAAGCCGCTATCGCGAGTGGGAGGGTAAATGGACCTGTGTTAATATTCGCTGTTGTGAATGCTTATTGCTAACGGCTTTACGTCGCACCGACACAGATAGGTCTTATGACGACGATGGGACAGGAAAAAGCTAGGACTGGGAAGGAAGCGGCCGTGGCCTTGATTAAGGTACAGTCCCATCATTTGCTTGGTGTGAAAATGGGAAACCACGGAAAACCATCTTCAGGGCTGCCGACTGTGGGGTTCGAACCCACTATCTCCCGAATACTGGATACTGGCCGCACTTAAGCGATTGCAGCTATCGAGCTCGGTGTTGTGAATACTGCCACAGCTGTTGCTGTTTAGTTGTTCACTGCATGCTACCCTGTGAATTACTGGACTGTCTCTGGAGTCGAACCAAGCAATCATCGTGTGTTGTGTAGCTCGTAGCCCTGTGTTCATTTCCAGCTGTCTGCACTCAGCTAATGTATAAAGTGACTGGGCTTGGAGAAGTGAAAGTAAGGATTAGCCGTCCCCAGGAAATAACAATGGGCCGGACCGCCTACTGTTGCATAAGGAAGAGAGACTTGTAAATAGACAGTAATTAGTAAGTGTGGCCATTAATGGTTGATTAGAATTGTGTCTGTATGTATGTGTGTATGTGTGTGTATACACTTATTGGGTCATCCTGAAATAAATTAGAGTAATAAAACAAACGGAGTTTCATTCGTAACAATACATTATCTCTGGTCCCCTCTGCAAACATCCCGAATTATAGGAAATTAGGTTCGTTCGCTCTACTTAATAACGGTGTATCGTGATTGTGTGGAGGCAGGTACCTTGAATATTTTTGGAAATGACTTAAAATGAGTTAGGTTTACAGATCACGGAGTGGAGTATGGAGTATGAATTTACTCGTACTTACCGTATCCTCTTTAAGCAGCTATTTTTTAATCACGTCCTCGATGTTATTCTACAGCCGGTACTGAGTATGTTCTGTTTCTTCACAAGGAAGTAAATTTAAGTCGTACTCATCGGTGTTTTTACTAGAGTCCAATCCCGTAACTTCTGATCAGCACTTAGTATGTAAGTTTCTATTTGAAGTTAATCGTAATCTGATTACGATTTCTCCAGCATCCTTAAAGAGTCCGCGTTTGCTCGTTTAAGAAAAAATTGTGTGTATACCAGTACATAGTCATCTCACCATCTTTAAAACGTAGTTAAGAGGTGGAGGAAATTATGCAATCAGAATGTAAATCATCTTGGGTCTTCCGTGTCGGCTTCTATTGAGCATTGAAAGGAAGGTGTTTTCTAAATCTATGAACTCACAGATCTGTAAATTTCATTTGAATATCTTATACTTACCGTATGTGCTTTTTATATTCCTGTATCTGGAATCTCTCATACCGCGTCGTGTGTGATCTACAGTATAAATCATCTCAGGTATCTCTTATGCTTACTATTATCTCCTCTATATATTCTTGTATTTGGGATCTCTTACACGCACCGCTACCGTATCTGATCTTTATATGATGATGACGCTTGTTGTTTAAAAGGGCCTAAAATCTAGAACATCGGCCCCCTGTCTTGAGTCTAGAATTTTTTGTACTTACCGTACCACTTTATACAGGGAGTATAATTTAATACTTCTCTCTTCTGCTCACAAACCGCGGGAATCCCCAAGCGAGCACCATACAGTATGTCTTGTGTCAAGTCTTGACAGCTGACGCAGCAGTTCGCTGGTAACTGTGAGGTTATTCTCGCAATGGTTAAGTACACAACAGCTCAGAGAATATTATTGGGCGAGTGTTGTTTGCATAAGAAGAAAGAAGAAGAGACCAATTAAAAGGTGCCTTCAGAAATTCCTTAGGCAGTTTCCCGATTCTACAGTACCATCAAAACGTTGCGAGCAACAACTCGCTCACAAGTGGCGTAGTACTGGTTCTATAACGAGTAAGATACAACGTCTTATTCAGTGATGAGTTCAGTTTCATTAACTAATTTATTTATTTTATTATTTATTTATTTATTTATTTATTTATTTATTTATTTATTTATTCATTCTTATTCTTCTTGCGTACCGACCTTCTATGGACCACGTTACAATTTCAATTCTTCCTCCTTAGTTGTTCTTTCCTTTTCTTCCAGTATTCTTTCATTGTTTCACTGTGCTTCTTCTTCCTATCTTTGTGCCTGTTTTATTTTCCTTTCTCCCTTGGAATCCTTCCATTTGTAAGACTTTCTTCCTAAAAATCTTTCTTTCCAGTAATTCTTCTTCTCGTATGTTGTTCCTTTCCAGGTCTTTCTAAACTTCTTGAATCCAGGTGGTGGTTGATTTCTTTTCCCAAAGGTACTTGAAGATTCGTTTAGTTAGTCTATTTTCATCCATTCTAAATGTGTCCAAGAAATAGCAATCTCGTTTTTATTATTGTTTCTGATATGTTTTCTATGTTCTGGTAAATTTCATTGTTACTTCTTAATTTCCAAAACTCTGCAATTCTTAGAGGACCTAATATTTTCATTATAATTCTTCTTTCTAATATTTCTAATTTATCAAGCTTGTAGTGTATTTATTTAGCTTGCGAGTTCAGTTTCGTTTAGTTTCTATGGGCGCGTAACCAGGCTGGTCCTTTGAGACGATTACGGCCGCTCGCCATTGCGGGCACTACGCTCGCTGTCACCGCTTCTCTGCGCTCCTGTGCCTCGGAACTCCGCTACGAAGTCTTAAATTATACTCCCTGTATATTCTTGTATAAAATAGCTGGAAACCCACAATATTGTGATTACATATTGATTAGTATAAGACAATAACCTATGTTTAATGTTGTATGTACGTAATAGCGTTAAGCCTGGTTCCTTAGCTAAATGGTCAGCGTAGTTGCCCTCGGTTCGATGCTAGACCGGGGATTTTAATCACGTATGATTAAATTCTCTTGCTTAGGGACTGGGTACTTGTTTTCGTCCTAATAAACACTGCAAACTACCACAGAAACACACAATAGGAAATACATATCTCCGCACAGGGCTGGCGTCAGGCAAGGTATCCGGTCGTAAAACTGGGCTAATTGGTAATTGGGAAAAGGCTAAGAAGTAGAATATATTTTATAGTATAAATTGTAGAGAAAGAGCGTTTTCGGCTTATTATCTCAATCAGTCAATCTCTACTGATCTGCATTTAGGGCAGTCGCCCAGGTGGCAGATTCCCTATCTGTTGTTTTCCTAGCCTTTTCTTAAATGATTGCAAAGAAACTGGAAATTTATTGAACTTCTCCCTGGGTAAGTTATTCCAATCCCTAACTCCCCTTCCTATAAACAATATTTGCCCTAATTTTTCCTCTTGAATTCCAACTTTATCTTTTTAGTGTGATCTTTCCTACTTTTAAAGACACCACTCAAACTTATTCGTCTACTGATGTACTCCCACGCCATCTCTCCACTGACAGCTCGGAACATACCACTTAGTCGAGCAGCTCGTCTCCTTTCTCCCGTCTACCCAGCTCAAACTTTGCAACATTTTTGTAACGCTACGTTTTGTCGAAAATCACCCAGAATAAATCGAGCTGCTTTCCTTTGGATTTTTTCCAGTTCTTGAATCAAGTAATCCTGGTGAGGGTCCCACACACTGGAACCATACTCTAGTTGGGGTCTTACCAGAGACCTATATGCCCTCTCCTTTACATCCTTACTACAACCCCTAAATACCCTCATAACCATGGGCAGAGATTTGTACCCTTTATTTACAATCATATTTATGTGATTACCCCAATGAAGATCTTTCTTTATATTAAGACCTAGATACTTAGAATGATCCTCAAAGGAAACTTTCAGCCCATCAACGCAGTAATTAAAACTGAGAGGATGTTTCCTATTTGTGAAACTCACAACCTGACTTTTAACCCCGTTTATTATCATACCATTGCCTACTGCCCATCTCACAACATTATAGAGGCATTTTGCAGTTACTCACAATCTTGTAACTTATTTATCACTCTATAGAGAATAACATCATCTGAAAAATGCCTTATCCCGGATTCCACTACTTTACACATATCATATATATATATATGTCTAAGAAAACGTAAAGGTCCAATAATACTGCCTTGAGGAATTCCCCTCTTAATTATTACAGGGACAGATAAAGCTTCGCCTGTTCTAATTCTCTGAGTTCTATTTTCTAGAAACATAGCCACCCATTCAGTCACTCTTTTGTCAAGTCCAATTGCACTCATTTTTGCCAGTAGTCTCCCATGATCAACCCTATCAAATGCCTTAGATCTCCTTCTATCAGCCCTTTGAACAACAATTATTGCAGCATCATAAAGAAGTCCGTTGTTTGGACACATTCCTATTTTGTGGTTTTCCTTTATCATTTTCTGTCCATCCTTGCAACTGTGATATATACAGTTGGATGCTGGACTCATGACTTATGAAAAGTATACAGGAAATTGTCCAAACCACGTGAGAAACTACCTGAAGTGACTCGAGGTTCCACAGCTAATTACGGGGGATTCAGCGTTAGTTATTCTCTCCTTATGCGATACCTTTTTCGTACCCTGTCCTCTGACAATCAGAGAACATTTCCAGTATTTTCTCCAAGATAGTAAGTTTTGTTAATTTTTCCCAATTAATTAATTTGTTCGTAACGGTTGTTAGTTTTGGGTACAAGGAAGGGCTTAGTGTATGTAAATTACAATGCTGTGGTTCACATCACTCGGCGTGCGGGAAAAATAATGTTGATTAGACGATTCTTACTACAGAATGTAGAAAACTTCTACGTGCTTAAGTTTTGTATGTGTATGTTTTTGAAATTTTTAACATTAATCATATTTCTTAATATTTGTTTATATACCATTGATAACGCAAGATATGATTCTCCCGCCAATCCGACGATGAACTTCAATCCCTTATGTTTGTGTACATCAACACTCATTACGCGAAGAAGAGTGCCTCAAATTACAATATAAATAATATTGCTTCTGTTTTTACGTCCCATTAACTACTTTTGACGGTTTTCAGAGACGCCGAGGTGCATGCATTTAGTCCCATAGATGTTATTTTTTGTGCCAGTAAATCTACCAACACGAGACTGACGTATTTGAACACCTTCAGGTATCATCGGACTGAGCCAGGTCGAAACTGCCAAGTTAGGGGTTAGATGCCTAGCGCCTCAACTGTCAAATTAGACATACTGTGTCACGATACTATGCCGGCCCCGTGCTGTAGAGGTAGGTCCTGGGTTCGATTCCCGGCCAAGTCAGGAGATTTTTACCTGGACCTGAGGGCTGGTTCGAGGTCTTCTCAGCCTACGTGATTAGAATTGAGGAGCTATCTGACGGTGAGATAGCGGCCCCGGTCTAGAAAGCCAAGAATAACGGCTGAGAAGATTCGTCGTGCTGACCACACGACATCTCGTAATCTGCAGGCCTTCGGGCTGAGCAGCGGTCGCTTGGTAGGCCAAGGCCCTTCAAGGGCTGTAGTGCCATGGGGTTTGGTTTCGTTTTGGTGTCACGATACTTATTAGTTTAAACTAAATTCTATTGAAACGCATAAATTTAAATAGTAAGAAAATCATGTTTTAGGAAAGTAATAGCAAAGCTTGCTACTGTAGCTACAGTACTTAACATGGAGAACTACTACTTCCCAGGAAGTCTTAACATTTGAGGCTCAATAATAGAATCACGTAGGCTTATAATGTTTCAACATTCTTTCTTATTTCGGGGATGCATTGTTTACTAATTGAGCCATATTAATAAGTCCTCGTTTATTATTTTAATAAGTAATATAACTTACAGGTGCTGAGTTGCAGATTTTGGTTAAGGATGTCTAATTAAGGATAATAACATCTGGTTTAGTGCTGGTGATTATTGTTTGAATAGAAAGTACAGCTAGGTAACCATCCTCTAATATTTGGTTTATCTTCACTAGAAGACACAACGAATGACAAATGACACACTATTATGGTGTTTAGGTTTATGGCTTAAAATGTATTTACTGAGTCTTATTTGGAGCATAGATTGCCCCCAAGTTTGGAATTTCATAAAATCCTCTCTCAAAATTACGCGACTTATCTATATAAACAAAATCGTAACGACCGCGTGCCTGTACATTGACTATTTTGGCGAAATTTTCGTAAAGCTATCCGTTTAAGGGGTAATAATGACTATCTGCATATTTTTGGCTTTAGTTTCCTGAAAGTCTTAATTTTTACCGCCCTCCCCCTCAAATCAAGAATACGGCACAATCTGCCAGACGAGCTAGAAAGCTGAAATTTGGAAAAATTATACGTATTTGCGGAATGGAGAAGGCCCATGGTTAGCAATTCGCATACTCGACACAAACAACATTTAGCTCCGTCTACCTGCAGGCCTTCGACACTCTGCTTGTCGCACAACGCTCTCGAGATCTCCCGACATTTCACGCGAGAATCAGATGCTTGCGCTAGTCTCGAGAAATCTCTAGACCCCGTTTCATACTGTCCATCATTAATGCACACTTGTAAGGCAAGAGTTGGTTGCTGGGCTTACTTTTAATTGTTGTAGTTCAAATATTTGTCCTAAATGAGTAAATTCATAATTCCAAGCCTAGCAGGCATCACCCTTTTGTGAAAGAGATCCAGTCTCGGATAATGCATTGGCGTTGCCTGTGGTTCCAAGTAGCCTGCGCAGTGGCCTCCACTATATCCACTTTTTTTTTTTTTTTTTTTTTTTGCTATTTGCTTTACGTCGCACCGACACAGATAGGTCGTTGGCGACGATGGGATTGGAAAGGCCTAGGAATGGGAAGGAAGCGGCCGTGGTATTAATTAAGGTACAGCCCCAGCATTTGCCTGGTGTGAAAATGGGAAACCACTGAAAACCATCTTCAGGGCTGCCGACAGTGGGGTTCGAACCCACTATTTCCCGATTACTGGATACTGGCCGCACTTAAGCGACTGCAGCTATCGAGCTCGGTACTATATCCACTAGCCATGCGTCTTGGTAGGTGTGCTGGTTACCAACTGATGAGCCCAAATTGGCACGTTGGTGCCAAAACGCTGACAACCATGAATGAGTTAGTTCGAAAATTTATAATTTTTAATAACGGTCTAATTGTATTGATAGGCGTAGCGAATCAGTCTTTGTTCTTTCAACTAGATATTTATGACTCCTTATTTAGGCCACTACCAAATGTACCCGTCCTTCGCTACGGTATTCTACATTGTATACGGATTTCTCCGCAAATTACTGTAAAGGCAGTGAGTAAGAATATATAAAATTGCATGCTCCTTAACGCTATCCTAGAAATAAAACGGGGAAGACGGAAAACGTTGTTTCCGATGTAAGGTGCATTGGGGAAGTTTTGAGGATAATGGTAGGCCACATTTCCTACTGCTAATCACAATCGAGTTTGGGAGTTTCTACTATAACGGCAGGCTCACTTGGCAACAGAAATTCACAAGAGATATGGAAAGTTTTCCTTATAAAGACAGGCCATTTTCGCAATGCAAGCCGCAGTCGAGTTCGAAAGATTTGATTATAACCGAGAAATGCAGCGCTATCTAACGTATCAACAATCAAGACATGACAATAAGTCATAGACCAAAGTTGTTGATCTCTCCAAATAGAACGGCGATTATGCTATCTGCTTTGTAATACGACTTACCGTTTAGCCGCAAATTTTCCCGAAACGAAGGTCTGCACCGTCATTAAAATTGCATCCATATTTCGATATTTTTCGGGGCCAAAAGTTATACATTTGCATGTGAACCATTCTCTTCAATACTTAATAGGCGATATTTAACGCAATGGTGATAGTGCGCAACATGACGCCGAGTATAAGGGCGCGAAGCTGTATAGAACTGAGCTCAATAACAGCAGTCGCTTAAGTGCGGCCAGTATCCAGTAATCGGGAGATAGTGGGTTCGAGCCCCACTGTCGGAAGCCCTGAAGATGGTTTTCCGCGGTTTCCTATTTTCACACCAGGCAAATGCCGGGGCTGTACATTAATTAAGGCCACGGCCGCTTCCTTCCAATTCCTAGGCCATTCCTATCCCATCGTCACCATAAGACATATGTCGGTGCGTAGTAAAGCAAAATAGCAAAAAAAAAAAAAAAAAGAAAGCTGTATAGAACGCGGGAGCTTGGAGGTGGTTCCCTAGGAAGGGTGTGACCATGTATGAATGAAACAGAAGATGTGTTGGAGAAGGAAAGAGATATCAGAATTTTGTTTTGGGAAGCACGATGCCACCTTAACAGCATTTAAAGCGGGAGGAGACAGGTTTACCACGTCATGGGAATCGAGTGATATCTCCTCTACCTGAGGTGTTTTCAGGATAATAAAACGATAACAATAATCCCTAGAATTTTGTGAACATAATGGTATGTCTAACGCCATTAATACGTGACAAAGTTGATAATTCCGCATTAATACAGCCACCGTGGGAAGCAGTCGAGTGGTTGCATACCAAACTCAAGTATGTTTTCCGGGAGTTTACCCGGCGTGGCTTCGCTTTTTGCTCCCTGTAAGAGATGAGAGATTTGGAGGGAGGCATCTCATTCCACTGTAAGATTGCTGCCAGTGCGCGTCGCGTGCCTGTCTTAGTGATTGCGCCATAAACCTTTGTCTCAGCAAATACTTTGATTACTTTTTGGAGCGTTCGCGCTAACTTCATTCAGAGCTGTAAAACTGTGAACAATAGTTTTTAATCATGAGATTAGAATTGATTTTGTCGTAGTGTGGACATGAACTCGTGACTGATCGACCAGAAACTTTGCCTTTACATAGACTTCTTCACAGAATTAGTACGGATCAGCTCGTAGGACGATGTTAATCGGCAGTAGGATTTAATCTAAGAACAGGAAATTATTGCTGTGTTTCAGAAGGACGCACATGTGTAGCTGAGTTAAAATCATCAGTTTATCTCAACAGAAATAGCCTACTAACTCATGTACAAGTAAGTTTGGACATATCTCCATGCGTGTTTTTAACGATTCTAAAGCTATGTTTTAACTTCGGTACATTTCTAACCAGTTTCGTATACGCAGCAAACGGCGTCTGTGTGACGATCGTGTTGTGCGGTAAAATAACCGAGTATTTCATTCCAGTAATTCGGTAACCGAGTTTCAAGACCATGTGGAGGTGAATTTCAAGCGGAGGCTCAAACAGATGCCTATGATGGACCGGCCTGGAGACATCAGTACGAGAGGACCAGCAGCTATGAACAACGTCTTCTTCATGCTTGGCTAAATGGCATAGCCGAGTCTGGATGGAGAGAGAAGATCACCGAAAATTAGCTAAGTGAACCAAAGTTGTAAGCATGTGGTAGGATTAGCGACAGTTGCGTAGAAAGTTAGCAATTCATTATGGAAATAGTAGTTAGTTGAGCCTTTTTCCAATTAGGATAAGACTTCATCATGACGTAGGAGACCATCAGGAAATTTGTTAAGATGATTTTGAAGTTATTAATGTTTTTAATGTACATAACTTATCATTTAGGGATTCGCACCGTGTGTTGGAGTTAGGAGTAACTTAAGGTTGTTTATTTTAGTGTTAGGTCAGAATATTGTCTATGTTTCGTGACTTAATTTTTTTCTGTAAATAAGGATCATCTAAGGAAAGCTTGTCACACTCTGATATCAGGAAGGATAGAAAGATTAATGTAACGGAGTATCTGCATGCTGCACGTGCATGATTTATCTGCATGTTTCCATTATGATTAAAGTCTGTTGAGTAAATTAAAACCACGTTGTAGGCAACGTCATCAAAAATTTCTGACCAGGTTTCGCACTGCCAAAGATATAGACTCGAACCTGGGTCTTGGGGGCGTGAAGTTGCGCCATATGTGGAAAGCGCTGTGTTTTTATGAGAAAATAGTACGGGATAGTACTGTGAATTAAATGAATTACACCCAGAAGCGGTCTGGTAACCGAGCCTGATATTTAGAAAGAGAATTGGTTCCTTACTTATCATAGGAAGTTGTGTAGAGGCTCATATGTTTGTCGAGATAGGACGGAAGTGAAAAGCCCTTGTGTGGTTTCGAGACCAGAAAGGCAGCCGAGGCAAGGTCAGTGTTAGAGTTTGTTTACGATTTTTTTGTGAGTCTGGGAGTCTCTCATACTCCTGTCGGCCAGGTCATTGGCACATTTACCGCACCCCAGGTGGTGACGGTCTTTTCTAAAAACCGCATGCAGTAGCTCGTTCCTTTTCTTTTCAGATGAGATCTATTTGTTTGACAGAGATTTTTTTCTTTCCTCTTGCTTGTCCATATTTCTGTGTATAGAATGTATGATATCTTTGTGTACTAGTTGATTTTATGTTTGATCATTAGATTGTCTGGTAACCGTGAAGATTACAAAGGGGATGTGAGTTCATACTCATCCAATTTTAAGTGGAATCGTGGGACAAGTAGCTTCAGTGTTTTTGTTTCGTTTTGGTTTAACAGCGTTCAATGTTTTCTTTTTATATGTAAATATGTCCCAGATGCAAGGGAATGTTAATGGTAAGTTTATTTCTGCGGAACGTCCCTAATCCTAGCATTATGCTTTGTTGTAGGTCCAATGGTGTTGTACGCCGAAGGACCCATTCAGCGGTTTACTAGCTCGTCGATCAGCACGTCGATATCATCTTCTTAATTTTCAAATGAACGCCTTCTTTGGTACTTTGTTTTTGCACCATGAGTGCATCAGATTGTAAATTATGTGAGATTGATGAATTGACTATGCTGTTGTCAATTATATAGTTCAAATTCAATTAGTTCCTCATTGTTAAATAATAATAGAGTAGTATACCTGTCCTATCACACTCTCGTCACAGGGACCCGATACGAGTTCTCTCCGGCTGCTGCTAGTTAGGTGCATTTTTATTTTGTGGACAGGTAAGCAGGTAAGTTATGTAACCCACCATTTTTTCTGTAATTGATCGTAATTGATCCATTTACTTAAGCCGTAAAGGGTATAATAGCTTGGAATATTTCCTCAAAGGAAAGAGTGTCCAGGTTTCGGGATTAGCACTCGCATACATACAGAGTAATTAAGGAGGAAAGTAATACATTTAAGAAAGTTTGAAATTAATATAAATTAGGATTATAAATGAGGACAGCCGTATAGGAGAAATATGTAAATACAAAGTGGATGTATTAGAAAATCGAATGTCCCTCAATAAATTATGATCGTATGAGTTACGGATGTAAGAAAGCGGTAACAGAGGAGAAATTTAGACGCAGGGATTCTTAGGTAAACAGATAAGAAGATGACTAATGGTGTTATTACTTAAGCTCAATTTCCCGCAGAATGGCCGATTGACGTCTCTCTTGCTTTCTACCCAAGGAACAACCACGACTTTTCAGGAATGATGACGAAAATGGCAATACGTCACTTCCCTGCTGGCAAGCAGTCGGAGATGTTGCCATGGTAACCTGCAGATTCGTTGTCGGTCTGTCGGCCACTCAGTGCAGAGCATGATACCCGCAGAAAATAGTAATTTTCTCCGTCAATTTGAAGGGTAAGCTGTATTATGAACATAACAAATGTTGTTTATAATGAAGAGTTGTTTCACATACAGTCCACGTATTTTGTATAAAATCAATAGTATAAGAGAAAATGGAGGAAAACTATTCTGATTTTCCTATAAACCTCTCGTCTATTCAAAGATCTGAAAATCATATGCATATCGAAATCTTCCCCGGGATGAGTATACTCTAAATATGACGTTTGGTCGAGATCTATCCAGCCGTTTCGCCGTGATGGTGGGACAAACAGACAAGAAAAATAAAAATACTGATTCTGTCTTGAATTGACCTAAAACGTATAAATATCTGAAAAATTGGCAAAAGAAACGAACTTACAGACACCGGACCCCTACAGCTTTATTTATGTAGATAAAGGGATAATGATTATGAAAATACATCAGTAGCGGTGCGTGGGTAAAATCTCTGGGGGTCCACAGCTGTGTAAAATAACGTGTTCAGATGTATTGTTACTTGATGTTTACATAGATGTAAAATAGTGACATTGCTTGATTCAATGCAACTTTCCTTTGAAGGCATACGGCTACAGAGCGAAAAAGTTACCGCAATAATGAAGAAAGACAGAGAATATGAGGTGCAATTACTTTAAGCTTATCAAATTTCCAAGACGTTGCTTGCGTAGGAATAATGTTTTTTTCTATTTGTTTTACGTCACCACCGACACACATAGGTCTAATGCCGACGATGGGATAGGAAAGGTCTGTGAATTGGAAAGAAGCGGCCGTGGCCTTAATTAAGGTACAGCCCCAGCATTTGCCTGGTGTGAAAATGGGAAACCACGGAAAAACATCTTCAGGGCTGCCGACAGTGGAGTTCGAACCCACTATCTCCCGATTGCAAGCTCACAGCTGCGCGCCCCAAAACGCACGGCCAACTCGCCGTCAAGAATGTGTTAAACAGACTACTTTTATTTATGTGCTGACCTATTTTGCTGTTTACTTTTCATAAAACACGTATTCATTAACTACATAAACCTAGGCTACGTACGCTTATTGATGCTATACAAACCGTAGTTAACAAAAATATTCTGGCTCATTGCGATTAATTACATCAGAATAGTTATAATAGTAGTAGGACAATGTGTGTTCTAGATCAATGGGTGCTGCGTCAGCATTTTCCCCACGAGGTCATTGACCCCTAGTTGAGTAGGTAGGCTAGGGGTTTTTGACCCGAGGTCATTGATCCCTAGTTGATTAGTATGGCTATGGTGTTTCGCGGATTTTGCGTACGAGAGCAAGCCTATTACCGAGCTCGATAGCTGCAGTCGCTTAAGTGCGGCCAGTATCCAGTAATCGGGAGATAGTAGGTTCGAACCCCACTATCGGCAGCCCTGAAAATGGTTTTCCGTGGTTTCCCATTTTCACACCAGGCAAATGCTGGGGCTGTACCTTAATTAAGGCCACGGCCGCTTCCTTCCCACTCCTAGCCATTTCCTGTCCCATCGTCGCCATAAGACCTATCTGTGTTGGTGCGACGTAAAGCCACTAGCAAAAAAAAAAAGAGCAAGCCTAACCTCAGAGGCGCCATTGGAGGGACTTGGGTTACTTTTTGACCCCCTGCTAACCTCACTGAGTGTTTTATAACCGCATGACGTCATGGGCTACTTTGAAGGAGCCGAATCGAACGGGTCCCCTTGGAGGAGCCGAATCGGAAAGGTGAGTACGAGAGCAATGCTAACCTCACGGGCCCATTTGAAGGAACCGAATCGAACGGTTCCCCTTGGAGGAGCCGAAAAGACAGACCCCTTGGAGGAGCCGAGTCGGAAAGGTCAGTGCAAGAGCAATGCTAACCTTACGGACCCCTTTGGAGGAGCCGAATCGATCGGGCGTCCAATGGAGGAGCAACTGAACGTACATTGCGATACTACTCGCTTTAGAACGTACCTAGGCTAAGTACTCACCAATGGCGTCTGTGGGGATAGGCTTGCTCAGAATCTACATTGGCTTACTACTCGGGCTTATAACGTACACTGACTGACAGAGCAAAGGCAACACCAAGGAGGAGTGGTTCGAAAGGGATGAAAGTTGGGGAAAAAACAGAGACGGCACGGACGAATAATTGATGTTTATTTCAAACCGATATGCAGGTTACACAATGCGCACAGCATCGACTCAGTAGGATGTAGGACCACCGCGAGCGGCGATGCACGCAGAAACACGTCGAGGTACAGAGTCAATAAGAGTGCGGATGGTGTCCTGAGGGATGGTTCTCCATTCTCTGTCAACCATTTGTCACAGTTGGTCGTCCGTACGAGGCTGGGGCAGAGTTTGCAAACGGCGTCCAATGAGATCCCACACGTGTTCGATTGGTGAGAGATCCGGAGAGTACGCTGGCCACGGAAGCATCTGTACACCTCGTAGAGCCTGTTGGGAGATGCGAGCAGTGTGTGGGCGGGCATTTTCCTGCTGAAACAGAGCATTGGGCAACCCCTGAAGGTACGGGAGTGCCACCGGCCGCAGCACATGCTGCATGTAGCGGTGGGCATTTAACGTGCCTTGAATACGCACTAGAGGTGACGTGGAATCATACGCAATAGCGCCCCAAACCATGATGCCGCGTTGTCTAGCGGTAGGGCGCTCCACAGTTACTGCCGGATTTGACCTTTCTCCACGCCGACGCCACACTCGTCTGCGGTGACTATCACTGACAGAACAGAAGCGTGACTCATCGGAGAACACGACGTTCCGCTATTCCCTCATCCAAGTCGCTCTAGCCCGGCACCATGGCAGGCGTGCACGTCTATGCTGTGGAGTCAATGGTAGTCTTCTGAGCGGACGCCGGGAGTGCAGGCCTCCTTCAACCAATCGACGGGAAATTGTTCTGGTCGATATTGGAACAGCCAGGGTGTCTTGCACATGCTGAAGAATGGCGGTTGACGTGGCGTGCGGGGCTGCCACCGCTTGGCGGCGGATGCGCCGATCCTCGCGTGCTGACGTCACTCGGGCTGCGCCTGGACCCCTCGCACGTGCCACATGTCCCTGCGCCAACCATCTTCGCCACAGGCGCTGCACCGTGGACACATCCCTATGGGTATCGGCTGCGATTTGACGAAGCGACCAACCTGCCCTTCTCAGCCCGATCACCATACCCCTCGTAAAGTCGTCTGTCTGCTGGAAATGCCTCCGTTGACGGCGGCCTGGCATTCTTAGCTATACACGTGTCCTGTGGCACACGACAACACGTTCTACAATGACTGTCGGCTGAGAAATCACGGTACGAAGTGGGCCATTCGCGAACGCCGTGTCCCATTTATCGTTCGCTACGTGCGCAGCACAGCGGCGCATTTCACATCATGAGCATACCTCAGTGACGTCAGTCTACCCTGCAATTGGCATAAAGTTCTGACCACTCCTTCTTGGTGTTGCATTTGCTCTGTCAGTCAGTGTACATTGCCTTACTACTCGGTTTAGAAAGTACATTGCATTACTATTCGGTTTAATCATCCTGTTTATCAGCAGAATTAGTTGTTGACTACAAGAAATATTCATTAAACTCATGGATAAAAAAAGCAGTTCTCATTTTTTAAATTATATTTTTTTATCATTTTCAAGTCTGTTATACTTACGTTATTGATATGTCGACAAACTGGAACATAAGCTTCGAACATACATATGCGTAGGGTAAATTAGAAGGAGGAGGGCACGGTGAGGAGGAGAGACCTTTTACCATCTGATAAGACGTGAGCCCATGGTTCCATTCTTTATCATGTGTTTAGCACGTTTTGTTTTCTGTTCTGCATTTTGACTTACCTTTTTGATTTTTTTACCCTTTTGTCAGGTGAATAAGGAGGAGGAGGGCGCGGGTGAATGAGGAGAGGAGTGGTAAGTACGAGACCTTTCACCCATCTGATAAGACGTGTGCCCTGGTTCAAGATGAATGAGAAGGAGGGCACGGGTATAAATTGACACGCAGGCAACCTCGATTGTGCCAAATAACCTGCATATGGTAGCTGAGAAAATACGATTCTATTTTTATTATTATTTCCACCACTGCGGTGTAGTGGTTAATGTGATAATGGTTAATGTGATTATCAACAGTAATGCAAAAGTTGAAATTGGCACGCAGGCAACCTAGATTGTGCCAAATAACTGCGCATGGTAGCTGAGACTATACAATTATTATTATTATTATTATTATTATTATTATTATTATTATTATTATTATTATTATTATTTCGGCCATTGCAGTATATTGGTTAATGTGATAATCAACAGTAATGTAAACGTTGAAATTGACACGCAGGCAACCTAGATTTTGCCAAATAACTGTGCGAGACTATACGATTATCATTTTTTAATATTATTATTTCCGCCACTGCGATATATTGGTTAATGTGTTTGTCAACAGTATTGCAAACGTTGAAATTGACATGCAGGCAACCTAGATTGTGCCAAATAACTGTACACGAGACTATACGATTATTATTATTATTATTATTATTATTATTATTATTATTATTATTATTATTATTATTATTATTATTATTATTATTTCCGCCACTGCGGTGAAGGATGCTCTGTTAGGCGATCTATAACTGAGATTATTAATGTTGTCGGGTAACATCATACGATATGAAGTGTTCCATGAACTCCCCCCGCCCCAATCCTTTAACTGATCCAGGATCGAACCTGCCATGCTGGGGACAGAAGGCCGGTGCCACACAGCCCGGCTCTGTTCACTAAGTTGTGTGCACTTTTACGAATTCGGCTCATTTTAACGCAATTTACCAATAATTAGAAATCACTTGTATAGACACGCATTAAAATCCGATTTACGCACTCGTTCGTACACGGGGCTAATAGATAGAGAGATGCCCTTAATACGAACCAGCGTCATACGAATGGCCTTTCTTGGTGCTAAATGGACAGTGAAACGTAGAAAGACGACAATGAGGCTCTATTCCCGAACAATGTTAACAATAATAATATGTAAAACGCGTTGCTGTAGTACACAATCAAGATATACTGTAGATGAGAACAGCCAAACACAATACTACGGTACCGTATTTTCTAGATTATTATTATAGTTATTCAGATTATTATTATTATTATTATTATTATTATTATTATTATTATTATTATTATTATTATTATTATTATTATTGTTATACCATAGCGATAAGAGCATATAAACGACAAGAGAAAATCGCCATATATCGTAGGTACATATTAAGTTAACATAATTATATATTACATATCCGAAGTGACCATAAACCGATAGTTCCATTCGCTTCCAAGTCGCTGTGACTTGTTTTGTGCTGACTGGACAGTGAAACGTGGAGAGATGCGTGGCGGGAATGCGACTGAATTCAGTCGACTTGTTTTGTGCTGACTGGACAGTGAAAGGTGGAGAGATGCGTGGCGGGAATTCGACTGAATTCAGTCGACATGTTTTGTGCTGACTGGACAGTGAAACGTGGAGAGATGCGTGGCGGGAATGCGACTGAATTCAGTCGACTTGTTTTGTGCTGACTGGACAGTGAAACGTGGAGAGATGCGTGGCGGGAATTCGACTGAATTCAGTCGACTTGTTTTGTGCTGACTGGACAGTGAAACGTGGAGGGATGCGTGGCGGGAATTCGACTGAATTCAGTCGACTTGTTTTGTGCTGACTGGACAGTGAAACGTGGAGAGATGCGTGGCGGGAATGCGACTGAATTCAGTCGACTTGTTTTGTGCTGACTGGACAGTGAAACGTGGAGAGATGCGTGGCGGGAATGCGACTGAATTCAGTCGACTTGTTTTGTGCTGACTGGACAGTGAAACGTGGAGAGATGCGTGGCGGGAATTCGACTGAATTCGGTCGACTTGTTTTTTAAAATAGTCGACTGTTACGATAGTTTAAACTATCGACTAGTTCGATAGTTATCAGTCGATAGTGCCCATCTCTACTGTTATATAATATAACCTTCCAATGAATGTTGGATGAGAGTCGGTGAAGACATTGGAAGTTCATGGTAAGATAAAAGTTAATGAAATCGTACGTCCAGTTATTACACGTTCAAGTACGTCAGAAATTCAAATAACTCGCTCAACTGCATAAATAACCGACAATGGATTGAAGGTACCGGCAAAATAATAAGCTCAGAACCCCGTGGTATCTCATTAAATTACGGTTAATGATGGTATTTCGTAGCACGAAATACAGAATTAAATAAACACCGCAGTTTCTTCAGGCAGAAGATTAATAAATGTAAATAAATGGCGAGAAACATCAATGACAGAAATATGTATCGGAGTCCATGGAATGAGTTGGATCAAATGAGCCAAGTTCAATCTATATATAGTGGCCGTACCTTGCCTATCTAGTCCGATGTAATTCGAGAATCGAGACTTGTGGTGAAATAGTCGTTTGGTAAACCAAAATATCATGGTGATGGATTGTTAAATGAATTCCTTTGCCGATGTTAATGATTGTGTAGGAGTACTCTGTATCAAAGAAGACAGGTGTTTAACGTCAAAAACATATGGGAAGCTACGGAACATGGAGAAGTCTTTAAAAAGCAAACCGACTGTTATTATTGCAGTCTAGTGTTATATTTTGTTTCTAAAAAGATAAGATTACAGTTTATTGAAGGATTCTAAAACATTAGAGGGGTCGCACACGATTTAGAAGGGAATCAGACGGAAAGCTGAATGTTATTACGATATTATCATTTGTAGTAAGAATAATTCTTTGTAAAGAGGCAAGATACGTATCTGGTTCTCTCTGAAAATATAAAGGCAAGTGTTGTGTAATAATATTGTAGATGATATTCATGTGTGTAGCATTACACTAATAGTATATTACAAGTTTCAGGTATTATGATGTCGAGTACCAATGTAGATGTTTATAAGATGCTCATAAATCCCAGCATGGATAAATTATGAGGCGGTCTTGAAAGATCTCAGGAGTGTTGGGATGGATACCAACGGATAAAATAGTAAAACCGGAGGATGAGAGGTGTCTTCTTCCTGAAGTCAACCGATAAGTACTCAAAATAAATGTCTTATTATCCTGCTATGTAGTCGCTTAAAGTAGAGTAGTATATTTTTATGATGTCGAAAATGTGAAATGCCCAGTAATGCAACCGTTTAGTCGTCAATCATTGCTTTACGATGGGTAGGAATGTTGCAAGTTTTGACGTGAATAATCCTGAAATTTATGACATAATGTACGCTGTGTTATGAGAATCTAAGCGGTCGCTAGTGTCATACATGTAAAATTTAAGGCATGGATAACGCGTGTGTTAAGATAGTGTCATTATGAATAAACCTCAGTTTGATTTATAGTTCAGATATACACTGACTAACAGAGCAAATGCAACACCAAGAAGGAGTGGTCAGAACTTTATGCCAATTGCAGGGTAGACTGCCGTCACTGAGGTATGCTCATGATGTGAAATGCGCCGCTGTGCTACGCACGTAGCGAACGATAAATGGGACACGGCGTTGGCGAATGGCCCACTTCGTACCGTGATTTCTCAGCCGACAGTCATTGTAGAACGTGTTGTCGTGTGCCACAGGACACGTGTATAGCTAAGAATGCCAGGCTGCCGTCAACGGAGGCATTTCCAGCAGACAGACGACTTTACGAGGGGTATGGTGATCGGGCTGAGAAGGGCAGGTTGGTCGCTTCGTCAAATCGCAGCCGATACCCATAGGGATGTGTCCACGGTGCAGCACCTGTGGCGAAGATGGTTGGCGTAGGGACATGTGGCACGTGCGAGGGGTCCAGGCGCAGCCCGAGTGACGTCAGCACGCGAGGATCGGCGCATCCGCCGCCAAGCGGTGGCAGCCCCGCACGCCACGTCAACCGCCATTCTTCAGCATGTGCAAGACACCCTGGCTGTTCCAATATCGACCAGAACAATTTCCCGTCGATTGGTTGAAGGAGGCCTGCACTCCCGGCGTCCGCTTAGAAGACTACCATTGACTCCACAGCATAGACGTGCACGCCTGGCATGGTGCCGGGCTAGAGCGACTTGGATGAGGGAATGGCGGAACGTCGTGTTCTCCGATGAGTCACGCTTCTGTTCTGTCAGTGATAGTCACCGCAGACGAGTGTGGCGTCGGCGTGGAGAAAGGTCAAATCCGGCAGTAACTGTGGAGCGCCCTACCGCTAGACAACGCGGCATCATGATTCCACGTCACCTCTAGTGCGTATTCAAGGCACGTTAAATGCCCACCGCTACGTGCAGCATGTGCTGCGGCCGGTGGCACTCCCGTACCTTCAGGGGCTGCCCAATGCTCTGTTTCAGCAGGATAATGCCCGCCCACACACTGCTCGCATCTCCCAACAGGCTCTACGAGGTGTACAGATGCTTCCGTGGCCAGCGTACTCTCCGGATCTCTCACCAATCGAACACGTGTGGGATCTCGTTGGACGCCGTTTGCAGCCTCGTACGGACGACCAACTGTGGCAAATGGTTGACAGAGAATGGAGAACCATCCCTCAGGACACCATCCGCACTCTTATTGACTCTGTACCTCGACGTGTTTCTGCGTGCATCGCCGCTCGCGGTGGTCCTACATCCTACTGAGTCGATGCCGTGCGCATTGTGTAACCTGCATATCGGTTTGAAATAAACATCAATTATTCGTCCGTGCCGTCTCTGTTTTTTCCCCAACTTTCATCCCTTTCGCACCACTCCTTCTTGGTGTTGCATTTGCTCTGTCAGTCAGTGTATGTTTGAAGGAATCGTGAAGTGAAATATGTGCGTGATTTAGGATCATCTACGATCATATTTTGCATTAGGCATAGTATTCGCAAGTGTAATAATGATATTGTCGCGATGATATTGTGTTGATAATTATATTAAGATGAATAGTCTTCGTAATATAAAGGGCCTGTTTTAAATGAAATGAGAATTCGTTGAGCATGGCATGTGTATAAAATAAATGAGAGGTTTATTGTGATAGGGTCGTCGAGTAATGTGAGTGATTAATATTGTATGGATCGTCGATGAATGTTTCATTGGGATTAAGTATTTAATGGAATAATGCGGTGATATTTATTGTAGTGAAGATTGATTTCGTCATGCATATGAATTTGATTTGAAGTAATGAGGCATAAGGACGATAATTGCGTGATGTTTCGAGGCGTATTGAAGACACTTGTAGGATGATCGTCAAAGATACCTTAATTAAAGATACAGTATTGGTAATTGCGCACAATACTGGTAGATGATCTTCATTAGTTAATGGCACTATGCAGATGAGAGCCATGTCACAAATGGAATGTTTTATTTATTTATTTTTTTTTTTGCTAGGGGCTTTACGTCGCACCGACACAGATAGGTCTTATGGCGACGAGATGGAATGTATAACCTCCACTGATGTGTACATTGATTTTCTTGCTAGCTAAATTTCTTCTTATCGATAATTGAATCGACGCTTAGAGCTGAATTAGCTTTTCCAGTGTTTTTTTTTTTTTTTTTTTTTTTTTTTTGCCACGGAGGACACCAGAGCTGCAGAGTCATCGTAGATCTTGAATTATTGTAGTTGGTGATGATTGTATTTTCAAATATGTATTATTTAGGTGCAGATACCGATCGAGCTCAGAGGAGATTAATTTCATTTTCATTGCCCAACGTTAATGTTTCTGAAGGATTATAATGCTGTCCTATGTTTCTTTGATATATTTTTTTTTACCTGAACGATAGTAATATGCACAGGTTATTGGTGCATTGTCCGACTCGTTGGCTGAACGGTCAGCGTACTGGCCTTCGGTTCAGAGGGTCGGGGATTTTAACCTTAATTGGTTATTTCCAATGGCACGGGGGCTGGGTATATGTGTTGTCTTCATCATCATTTCATCCTCATCACGACGCGCAGGTCGCCTACGGGTGTCAAATAGAAAAACCTGCATCTGGCGAGCCGAACCCGTCCTGGGATATCCCGGCACTAAAATCCATACGACATTTCATTGGTGCGTTCAAGTTGTTTACCTAGATTTTCTATGAATTAAAGGACAGTTTCAATATGATAACGGGATATTAAGACATGTATTTTGAAATCAGTGAATAGGTGTGTCAAACAGACAAGATTTTATAATTTTAACCATCAGTTAGAAGATAGTTGTGAACGAATGATGGGGTTATTTGTAAAATTAAGCCTTCAGTAATGCGAGGTTGGTTTTCTTTTTTTTAATTTTTCTTGCGAATTTTAAAGATTATTATTGTTGCGACCAACCTGTTATGATAAGAACATGATGATGTAAAATGGAGCATTAACAAGAGTCAGAGATTAGAATTGTTTTCTTTTGGTCAATTTAATGTTCAGTCACTACTAATGTCCGTTTGTGTTGCTTTTCTTTATTAATATTATTGTTGTTATATCGAATACGTTGGTTATTAAATGGAACATCCTTCCACGAAAAGATATATTTTCGGATTTCTCACTTAATAGAGTAAGGTATATCATGATGGTTTAGGTTATGATATTAATTAACAAACATCTTCATACGTCAGTCAAATCAAAATAAAACCAACAGTGCGATTCTGTGACTCAAGTCGATGAACTTTCACGTTCCTAGAGTGTAATCTTTTGCATCTCCGCATGGCCCCAACCGAGGCATAGCTTTTTCAACAAGAACCCAGAATTTAGAAATGCGTGAAAGGTCACAATACCTGACTCTTCTGCCTCCTTTTCCAGCCTATCACAAGACAATATGTATAATTATGAACCAAGTGGAGACTTGCCTTCTAAATTTCAGCTGCCCAATCAGTGCCTAGGGATAGTGAAAATGTAGAAGTTTCTCCCTCCCTCCCTTTATAAGCAGAGTGTTCTGGGAACTCTGTCTATTCCATTGATAGTGCGGGGCAGCGAGCATCATTGAGGGGGATTTTAGAGACACTCCCGTAGGAGCCCGAGAAGGAGGCGGGACATCACGGCCCGAAAGAGGTCTAAACACTTAGGTATGGCAGAATATTTCTAAATAAGATATTGTTCAGCGTGTGAAGTGCGGAAAAGACTTCAGCAACCTTCCTTTTTAGAATGTAACAGACTGGTGTATTGTAGGGCCTTCTTCTCTGTCTTTGGACTTAAATTGTGTTCCCCTATGGAAAATTAAACTGATGTAGGGGAGCATGAGTGGTTACCCTCAGAACACTCCCTTTCTAATTGTATTCAGTGTGACATAAAACCACTAGCCTTCTTCTTCTTCTTCTGATTGTATTTGGGTGACTACTTCTTCTTTCGGTGCCTATCCGTTTCGGATGTTGGCGATCATGATGGCCATTTTCGTCTTGTTTGTGGCAGCGCGGAACAGTTCAACTGATGACATATTGCACCAGCCTCTAAGATTGTCAAGCCAAGATATTCTTCTTCTTCCAGGACCTCTTTTGCTGTTGATTTTCCCCTGGAGTATTTTTTGGAGTAGGTTGTATCTATCTGTGTTGCGCATTATATGTCCCAGATACTGCAGCTTTCGGCATTTCACTATCTTGCAACTGAGGTGTTGTGTTCATCCTTCTCATTACTTCCACGTTTGTAATTCTCTGGGTCCAAGATATTCTCAGGATCCGCCTATAAAGCCATGTTTCAAAGGCCTCGAGCTTCTTCTCTGTGTTTTTATTTAAGGTCCATGTCTCTACACCATATAAAAGAACAGAAAATACATAACAGTGCAGAAGTCTGATTTTAGTCCCTAAAGTTAGATTGTGGCTTTTAAACACATTACTCATTTTCTGGAACACACTTCTTGCTTTTCCAATGCGCACTTTGACTTCTTGTGAGCAATCCCAGTCTTCATGTATTATGGTTCCAAGGTATGTATATTGTTTTACCCTTTCTATACTCTTTTGATTTATAACCAAGTTTATTCCGGAAATATTTTCCTTACTTATAAGCATGAGTTTTGTCTTTGCGGTGTTTATTTCAAGCCCGTATTGGCTGCTGACTCTTACAATTCTATCCATTAGTGATTGTAGCGCTTGGATAGTATCAGCAAATACAATTGTATCATCAGCATACCGGATGTTGTTTAATCTCACTCCATTTATCAAAATTCCTTCTTCTATATCTTCCAAGGCTTCTCTAAATATGTATTCTGAATACAAATTAAATAGTAAAGGTGACAAGAGACATCCTTGCCTCACTCCTCTCAGGATTTTGACTGCTTCGGTGTGTTCTCCTTCAACACGCAACACCGCTGTTTGATTCCAGTACAGCATCTTGATGATTCGCTGATCTCTTTCCTCCATTCCAATATTTCTCAAAATATCCATCAATTTTTCTTGTTTTACACAGTCAAAGGCTTTCTGGTAGTCTATTAAACAAGCAAATACATTCTTATTTACATCTCTACATCTCTGAAAGAGGACCTGCACACTGAACAAGGCTTCTCTCGTACCTACTGCTGTAATAAACCCAAATTGATTAGGGGCTATCTGATCTTCACACAGTCTGTATATTCTCCTGTGTATCACTCTCAAGAACACTTTCAAGAGATGACTCATCAAGCTTATTGTGCGGTAATCTCCACATTGGTTTGCGTTTTGCTTTTTTGGCAAGGTGATGAACTCTGATTTGAGCCATTCCGATGGAATATTCCCGGATACATAAATTCGGTTGAAAATTTTGGTCAACCATTTTACATGATATTCATCCATCAGTTTTAAGAACTCTGCTTCTACTTTATCTGGTCCCACTGCCTTTCCGTCCTTCATCTGATTGATGGCTGTTTGAACTTCTTCTTCTTCTAATATATCTGTGCCGCTTATTTCATTTGTATTTTGTGTAAAAGCACATCTAGTGTCACGAAATAAATCTTCTATATATTTTTTCCAGATCTTTTTCTTGTCTTCTAAATCCGCCATCAAGTTCCCGGCTTCATCTATTAACTTTCCACCAGTGCCATTCCTGTATTTCCTTGTTACTTCTCTTACTTTCCTGTGTACATTGAAGCTGTCATACCTACTTTGATATAACTCAATCTCCTCACATTGCTCCACTTTTTCTTTTTCTTTTGCCTCCCTGATCTTTCTTCTGATGTCTGCATTTATCTTTCTGTATTCTGCAGGTTTTCCTTTATTGACTCTTCTTTTCTCCATTAGGTTCAGTATTTCATCTGTCATCCATGACTTTCTCTTTTTCTCCTCTGGTTTCATGTACTTCTCTTTTATTTGCTGAACGGCGTTTTGTACTTTAGTTAATTCTAATTTGACATTGCTGGTGATGTTTTCCTCTGTGATAATCTTCAAGTTAAGTTCTACTTGCATGTTCTCTTTCATTATTGGGTCTTTGATTTTCCTCAAATTGTAGTTTTGCCTGTTCTTCCTCTTCACTTTCTTCATTTTGACTTTGAAAACTCCAACGAGTGGTGTGTGATCTGAGTTGACGTCTGCACCAGGGTAGGTTTTCACTGCGGTGCAACTGTTCCTGAAACGTTTATTTACCAATATGAAATCAATCTGGTTTCTCACACATTTCCCGGGTTTGTCCATTGGAGACTTCCATGTATATAGTCTTCTAGGTGGGAGTTTAAACCAAGTGTTCATGATCACTAAATCACTTGACATCGCAAAACTTTCAAGATCATCCCCTCTGGAATTCCTCTCTCCTAGTCCAAACGGTCCTACAATGTCTGATGTCCTACCTTCCCTCACTTTCGCATTGAAATCTCCCATCACAATTGTCAGATCATGTTTGTTAAGGTTTTCCAAATCCCATTTATGCTTTCGTAGAATTCTTCTACCTCTTCATCTTCCTTGTCCATTGTAGGCGCATACACTTGTATTATGTTTATGTCAATAGGCCTAGCACTCAGCTGTAACATCATTACTCTGGCTGATACGGGTGTGAAACTTTTGAGACACCTTGCTACTTCCGCTGAAAGTATTACACCGACTCCATGTTCATGCGTTCCATCAGCTCTACCCGAATATAGCACTCTATGTTTATTTATGGAAACATCTCCCGTATTCGGCCATCGCATCTCACTAACACCAAGTATATCTAACTCCATCCTATCCATTTCTTTAATCGTATTATGTATTTTTCCTCCTTGGCTCATTGTTCTCACGTTCCAGTTTGCCACTTTAATTTTTTCTTGCCACTTGATTTTCTTCATGCTTGTACTCACTACTGTTCCTTCCGGAGATCCGACTGAGGAACTTACTCCGGATGATGCTAATTTCGTCATGAGCATAGCCATAATGATTACTAGGACTTGCCATCAGGCCTTTAATGTAGTCGTTGTCCAGTGCGTTCTACATCCTTATGCCGTTGACCACTTTTGTGGTTCCTCCGCCTTTAAAGCCAGTTTCCCAACTCAAGGACAAAAGAGTGCCCTTTAAGAACCAATTAAGGCGAGAGAGGATATTTCTGTCGGGGTTTTCTCCCTTAGCCTTTGATAGTCCCCTATCAACCTGCAAGGCAGCAGGCTGTACTCGTATTAATCCCCAAGTACAGGGCTGCCTCTTCCGCAATCTCCACCGTTCCGAAGTCCATCTTCTCCGTTAAAGATTCCGTTGAGGTGACTTGAATTTCCTTAATGTCTCAATTTTGGATCTCACTTCTAGCATTTAATATTTTCCCTCTTTAGTCACCCTGTAGAATGGGATTTTCCCCTGGGTCTTTGAGCCTTAAGCTTGCTTAGGTTTTATCTTTGAAATGTTCTTGCAGTGCTTATTTTCTGTCTCTATTCCTTAGTTTGTGTCCGGCCTTTAAGTGTTCCTTTTTTTTCTTTTTCCGGCCAATTAGTATGGGCCAAGGCCTCTGCCGTAGTGTTACTGAGGGCAACCTGTAGTCTAGAAGCTGTTCTCTGCAAGCCTGCCTCAGGCTTTATATTGCCCGAAAGGGGCATGCCTTGGTAATGTGTCACCCGCGTGGTGATTAGAAGCATACCAAGAGGCATGATCTCTTTTTCTTTTTGATCAGTATGACCTATATACACTGAATAAACCTTGTAAAATTAATTGTAACCAGCCGGTTGTGAACCTAGTGAACTACCATACTTCACTTGTAAATTGGAGAAGATAGGGGAACCCTCCCTTTATTATATGTAACTTCTCATAATAGTACCTGATTGAAGAATAGTTGCTTGTTTTGTATCTGTTTGGAGCATTCAAGCTCGTTTGTAAAATTCCTGAGCTTCCAAAAACTCCCTTGTAATTACTTAGAGCTGACGAGCTCCAGTTGAATTATTTTGTTGAGCCCTTAGGCTCTCTGTTGATTGAAAGAATTACAAGGAAATAAATAAAATTTCTAAAATTTTGTTGGTTTAAGTTAAATCTTGATTTATTGCTTGTCTGCCCATTCATCCTAGAATATTCTTTTCCATCTGTGAGCCACGGAAACACGGTATCAATCATTATAGGTAAATTCCAGTATTTTGCTAGTATTAGCCACCTCCTCTACTTGGACATGATCCGTATGTCCAGTGAACTTTACATACTGTAAGTACTGGTAAGGAACAAAGAAATGTCAAGTCATCATGTGTTCTGCTCACAGGCAAGTTTTCACATGGCAGCTCTCCATGATCTCCTGTCTTCTGTCATCCTCTTCAGATCGTTGTAAGTTCCTCCTTCTTTGATGTCAGCTATTATCTTGTACTTTCTCCTTCCTCAAACTAATCCTTTCAGTGCTTCCGTTAACAAACACTCCCATCTCAATACGTGTCTCGTCCATTTATTCTTCCTTTCTCTTATAACTTCAATCTTCTCTTCTCACCAACCCTTTAATTTCTCACTCCTTCCATCCAGCTTAGTCTTTTTTCATCTTCTCTGCCCCATATAATGCCACACTCCAATCAAAGCACTCACGAAGACTTTTTCTCAAACTTTTATCTAATTTGCTGCATACAGTAATTATCTCCTCTTCCTATTGAATGCATTCTTTGCTATAGTAATACGAGTTTTCACCTCCTGATGGTACCTCATGTCTTCACTTATTGCTTCCAAGATATTTGAAAGCTCTAACTTGGCTGATATTAACTTGCTCCATCTTGATATTTTCTGGTTTTCTTCCTTTAATGAACACCATACTCTTCATTCTTGATGTATTGATTCTCATCTCATACTCCTTGGAAGCTTCGTACATATCTTACAGAATTTTATTTAAAGTTCTTTTGCTTTCTGCTAATAATACCATGTCATCAGTAAATCTTATACATTTTATTCTCTTTCTACCAATACATACTCCTCTTTTTCCACCTAGAATTTTCCAATCATCTGTTCCAGGTGTAAGTTGAACAACAAAGAAGTTGGTAAGGGGAGAATGATCTGGTAAAATTTGACCAAAGGAAGAATTAAACTGATAGGACAACATCTTAAGAAATCCACAGCATGTCCAGTTAATTTTGCTGGTGGTAGTGGTGTTGGTAGTGGTTGTTTCAGAGCCAAAACTATGGGAATCAGTCTTTAGTCATAGGGGGAAATTTAGAGTGTAGGAATAGTAGATGTAGCTCTAGATTTAAGAAAAGGACAAGCAGAATAGAGTAGTTGTAGGCCTCGTTAGTCTGGGACAGATTTTAGATAGAGAAACATGGTGAATTGCATCAAATCAGCCTAGAGACAGATGACCAAAATAATATTCTATACTTCAAAATGGTGAATATATAAATTTCCAAGTAAAACTGGTTCTCCATCCCATAAAAGTAATGCCATAGAAGACAGACTTCTTCCTTTTTCATGTGTAGGCCTACTTAAATGATGTGTGCACCACTGATTAGAAAGATGCTCATGGCATCCATGTTTCACTCTTGTCTTGTCACATTGCCTCTCCAATGATATCGGCGTTAAATATACGTTTACTCCTATCCATAATGTATAACACCAATCTGAATAGACTAACTGCACTTCTTAATTAAATTGTGTAAGATACCATTTAACTTGGATCTCCTGAACTACAAGGACAGCATGAGTGTACAGCATTTTCTGAAGAAAAGGAAAAGCAATCTCATTTACATTAATGATTCTTTTCTTATTAACAACACCTTTGTTGTAGTCATCATTAGCATCATTACCTAGCCTCTGCCTTCACTTGGAATGGTTTTGACAAGTCTTCAGACAGATGACTAGGGGGTAATAACATCAACGAGGTTGTAAATTAAGCTGCAGATCTCATCACATTGTCACGTGCCAGCTCCGTGGTAGCCTCTTTTGGTACTTCCAGGAAGGGGCTAGTGACTCACACGACCTGGGATCTCCTAGCTGGCTTGTAGGGTAGGGCTGGCCTTTCTGTGTATCGTTCTCGTCGGCTGGCTTACTTGCGAGTTTCTTGGAGATTCAATGGGAATGTTCTGTGTCTATTGACCTCACGAAAATTTTGGCTCCAATCACCTGAGCTATAAAAAGGGAGGCTAGCCGTGGACAGTGAGTGACAGTTGGGCTCTGGGGTGGAGCTATAGCCAGTATTGGGCTCCGTGGTGGAGTTATAGCCAGTGTTGGGCTCCGTTGTGGAGCTATAGCCAGTGTTGGGCTCCGTGGTGGAGTCAGGGTTGGTGCTGGACTTGTGGTCAGTATTGGATTCCGTGGTGAAATCAGTGTCAGACTCAGTGTGTTGTGGTTTGGTGGCTGGGCTGAGGGCGACAGAGATGTTGGCTGTCGCTAGTGTCCCAGCGAGGTCTGAATGAGGAGCTGTTGTTGTGGTGTCGGAGAGACCAATGAGTGATTGGGCTGGAGCCGATGGAACGGAAGACATGTACTACTTGAGAGTACTGTATGCTTATGTATTTCTGGGGACTGAGGATCGCCGTGAGTCAGCAAGGAAACCTGCTATCATGAGTTCGAGGATAAATGGACCTGTGTTAATGTTCGCTGTTGTATCATCCTGCCATTGAATACTGTTGAGCTGTCTAGTTGTTCGCTGCATGTGACTGTGTGAATTACTGGACTGTTTGTGGAGTTGAACTAAGGAACATTCGTCGTGTGTCGAGTGGCCCGTACCCCTGTGTTTAGATCCAGCAGTCTACACACAGCTGCTGGATGAGGCGACTGGAATTGTTGAAAGTGAAAGTAAAGCTTAAGCATCTGCAGGTAGCCTATAGCAACGGGCTGGACTGCCTGCTGCGCCATAAGGAAGAGGGACTTGTGAATAGACTTGTAATTAGCAAGTGTGGCTATTCATAACTGGTTAGAATTGTGTGTTTATATATGTGTGTGTGCATTTATTAGGTCATTCTGAAATAAATTAAGAGAAATTAAATATGATGATGATGATGATGATGCTTGTTGTTTAAAGGGGCCTAACATCTTGGTCATCGGCCCCTAATGGTACGAAGTGAGACTAAATGTAATGACAAATTAAAAGTCCAAAATCCTCCACTGACCAGAAATCAAAACGTGAAGACGAAGAACGAATGGATGGATATGAATTTAAAACAATCGGTGGGCCGACCCGCAGTGCCTCACATTCACAGACTTTTTTTTTTTTTTGCTATTTGTTTTACGTCACACCGACACAGATAGGTCTTATTGTGACGATGGGACAGTAAAGGCCTAGGAATAGGAAGGAAGCGGCCGTGGCCTTAATTAAGATACAGCCCCAGCATTTGCCTTGTGTGAAAATGGGAAACCACAGAAAACCACCTTCAGGGATGCCAACAGTGGGGTTAGAACCCACTATCTCCCGAATACTGGATACTGACTGCACTTAAGCGACTGCAGCTATCGAGCTCGGTCATTCACAGAAACTGACTTAAAACAATAGTATTACTGACCAAGGGGCTGCTTCTAAAACACAATACTGAATCGATGATACTTGTTGTCTAAAGGGGTCCAAAATCCAAGTCATCAGCCCCTCATAATGGTACTTATCGCTAGGAAAATAGAACCATGGTATTTGTCATGGTGCGGTACTCATCAAAAGTAGCATAGACTCGCGGTATTACACACATTATGGTACTACTCACAGTTAATGAAATTTGCACGTGTAATAGAGACCTGTGGAGATTTGCACATTGCGGCACCACTTACAGGCAATGCAAACCTATGGTGTTCATCACATAAGTGTACTAACCACAAGGACTTGTACTATCCTGTGGTGTTTCTCACATAGTGGGTACTAATGGGAGGCAAGCCAAAACCATGGTGTCGCTCATATAGTGGTACTAATCATAGGTACTGTAAAAGCCGACAGTGCACACTAAATGGGGGATGACTGCACGGTGCTCCTGTGTACTACTAACCACAAACCTATTTGGTACCTAACATAGTGGTACTATGCGCAGGTAAAAGCAACCCACGGTGTTTCCGGCGTGATGGTACTAATCACAAGTAGTTTCATGGTTCTATACAATCATCCTTTGGTCGCCCCTTACGACAGGGAGGGGATACCGTGGGTGTATTCTTCGTCTGCGTATCCCACCCAAAGGGGGTAGTAATGAAACAGGCGGGAGTTTTATTCATAACAATACGTTTATGAAGGTATTTAGGGGTTGTGGTTAGGATATAAAAGAGAGGGCAAAGAAGTCACTGGTATTACCTCTATTAAGAGTATGGGACCTTCACTCAGGGGTGTAGCCAAGGCGGGGTTTCTGAGGGTTGAAACACTCCCTCCCCCCATGGAATTTTTACAAATGAAAATAAACAGAAACAGACAGTAAACAAGTGGAGGTCAACTTAGTGGGTTGGCTCTTTTGAACATTCACAGTGACATGATTGTAAACCAACAGATATCTTGAATACATTTTCAAAGAATCTCCGAAAGTTAGACTTTGGATTGTTATCTGAACATACCATTCACTGTAAAACTATTCACCTTGATGATATTGTTTTCGTTCTGTATATTAATGTAAGATTTTGTGGTGTACCGGTACTGCAATCTGAACATCAACATAATTTACTTGTATCGGTGTCCATATGACACTATCATCATCGATCAATTCTGGCTACGCTACTGCCCTCACTAGGGTAACTTTATTCAAGATCCAAATGATGATACCACCATTTGTTCTGGTTATGAAAACGTTGCACTTTTGAGCTGGGAAGACTTGGGACTAAGGAGATGAACTGCTCGACTGAGTGGTCTGTTACAGGCTGTCAGTGGACAGATGATGTGGAATGACATTAGTAGACAAGATAAAGTAGGAATTGAAGAGAAATCATTTAAGAAAATGCTAGGTAAATAACTGAGTAACAGCCATAAATGTAGATCACTGGTGACAGATTGATTGAGAAGGAAAACCATGTCACAGAAAACACATTTTTTAAAAATCTGCCTGATCATAGGAAACTGCAATATCAGCACATAATTTGGCTAGATAGCAGTTATTTTGGTAGGCTAAGGCATTTTAATGTAAGGCTGCCATATTCTGAAATCTTATAAAGACACCCTTATGTTGTACAATGAACCATTAATCATAGTGAATTAATTTAATTACCTGGGTATAAATCTCCAGACTTCAGCAAGATCATTCAGCTATCATATACAAGAGAGGTCAGAGAAAGCTATCAGAGGCATCTATTAGATCAAAAATCTAACAGCCCTATCTCTCACTACAGCTTTGACACTATTCCATACGTCCATCTCACTCATTGTGACTTATCGTCGCTGCTGTGCCAAAACCGTGAATGTGATAATGCTCTTCCTATCCATTACTTTCCTTAAGAATGGTCAGTTCCAGTTACATGTTGATATGCAGTCCATAAGAACAATTTTTTTGGAGTTAATTTTCCTATGCGCATGTGTAAAAGAAAATGAACCTTAAATAAATTATACTCTAGGAGTACGTAAATATGTCATACAAACATACATTCCTGCAGTACAGTTCAGTTAAGTTCATTTTCCTTTAAACATATGCATAGGAAAATGAACTCAACAAAACTTATTCTGATGGACTGCATATCAATATGTAACTGGAGGGCGTGAGCAGTCTTATAGGAAATAATACATAGGAAGAGCATTGTCACATTTGTGGTTTTGGCTTAGGAGTGATGATATGGTATAGAAATAATATGGGATCACTTCACAATCAATGATCTTGAAAGAATAGAGTGTGTCAAGTCACGTTTCTTAACCCATATACACGCAAAAGCGGACTGGTATACGCTCTATCAGCTGGGCTTAATATCTGTAAGGTGACCGGTATGCAGCGTTGTATTATCTTGTACAACAACACGTCCGAGTGCTATTAGCTGTAGGTAAAAGCATTTGTAGTTGAAATTCTAATCTAGATAACTTGATCGATTGTTTTCTGGCATTTTTGCTCCCTCTGTTGTTTGGTTTCCAAGGTTAATTGATATAATTATAGATCGGTTGATCAATGTTTTGTTGATATAGATGTTGATTCCCATAGGGAATCTGATGGCCAAGCAGGCATCAATTTTTGGTAATGAGACAAAGTCTCTCGTAGTGCATTGGCACTGCCAGTGGCTCCCAGTAGCCTACACAGTGGCCTCCACGGTATGCACTAGCCATGCGTCTTGGTGGGTGTGCTAAGTACCAACTGATGAGCCCAACTTAGCACATGGGAGTGAAACGCTTGCAACCAGGGATGAGTTAGCTGGAAAATTTATGATGTCCAATAACAAACCATTTATATTGGTATTACGATATTTTGTTGTTGTGAAGATGGCTTCAAAGAAACATGCATGCGAGTGGGAAAAATTCAGTCCTAACAAAATTCAGCTTGCTGTATGTCTTATGTTCTGATTTCAGCAGTGATAGAGAGAGGAAAGCTCCTTGTGACCCTGCATGTGTGTATTATCACATGATTTATCCAATAGTGTAAGTGATAGTGAAAGCGATGTTGGCAAAGAGGGTGAACAGCATGTTGAGTGGAACTGGATGTATGATGAGAATATTCCAGTTATTCATGTCTTTTCAGGTACAAAGAGTGTGCTCTACTAGTCAAATTTGTGAAAATGTAATTAGGGAATTCATTTTCAGGCAGTGCTTAGATGACAGTATAGTACAGTACATTGCAGATGAAACCATTAGGTATGCCAGTACTGATCATATGTTTTACAATGAATTAACATGAAACACGTGTGTATACTGACGTAATACTGTATAGGCTTTTGGGCTTATGCCGTGTCAAGAAAATAGGGTGAAATTGTTGCCATTGATGCTTTCATGGCTCGTACTTATAGACATGATGCTGTATAGGCTTTTGGGCTTACGCCATGTCAAGAAAATAAGGTGAAATTCTTTACAGTTCCCTGCAAAACGTGGACAGTCACCTTATTTTCTTGAAACGGCATAAGCCCAAAAGCCTATACAATGTCTATAGGGTGAAATTATTTACGTTTTGCAGAGAACTGTGCTCTGCATCATCAAAAGAAAATCTCGACTGTCCACGAGAAAGGCTTCTTAAACAATGAGCCTTTGTAATTTAGACGTTATAATAGAAGCGGAAATGTTACGTTCATTCATCACCAGATGGCTCCCCGGACGCAGCACAACGCTAGCGGTTCAAGCGGAAGCTGACCGACATGGCATAAACCCCAAAACCTATACAGTATCATGTCTATAAGTACGAGCCATGCAACCATCAATGGCAACATGTGTATATTGTTCTTTGCATTCTAATGGACTTAGTATTTAAGTCTACAATTTACAGCTGCTGGTGCAAAGACATGTTAATACGTCGTATTTTAGAGCTGTCATGCCTGATGCAAGGCTTGTTGAACTGAGTAAATATTTACATTGTGGAAAATTTACGACTTTATACAACTTGCTACATATTTTAATTCTACTTATTGTTCAGTCAGTGCATTGGGATGATTTCTGTAGAATTTCTGAATAATATAAAACAGGTCATCTGATAACATTTGCAGTAGATTACCAACAGTACTGTTTTAACTGAAAGCATGCAACTTCAAAGCTGCATACTTCAAAGATGGCAAATTCCTGGCAATATCAATGTGCATAAGCTGGGTGCATAAGGGTTAAACTGTGCCCTAAGAGTTGGAAAAATGGCCCCAACAAGATTAGTTTACGAGCTAGTGAAAGAATCCTTCTACATAGAGGACCTTAGGATGAAATTTTCATTGCCAGCTACAGGATCACCTACACACCTATTAGAATGTAGACAAGCACAGAGAAGAGAGATCACAATAATAATTATTAAATTAATGTCGTGATGGTCCACTTTTTCAATACTATAATATGCAATATTATTGAATTACATTACTAAACTAGGGACTAGTTTCAGCCTTGGCTGGCCATCATCAGCCTTAATGTAATACATCTAATAACGTAATAACTAAACAAAAGTACAAACACACAACTGACATAAAAACAAAAGTACAAACACATAATTGACATTAAAATCTGGGATGAACTATGTGTAAAATTTGAAAAATAAATTAGGCTCTAAATTCTGGAGTATGCTCATCATCCAGACTCTTTCTTACATTAATATTCATTGAATTGTTAATTCCATCACTGCTAATCATTACAATTTCAATTGCAAAACGGGAACTTTTTTTCTATTGGCTTTACGTCGCACCAACACAGATAGGTCTTATGGCGACGAAAAACGGGAACTGGTAAATGTTGATTCATAGTCAGATCATCAATCACCAAATCTACTTGAGTGGTGTTAGCAGTATGCAAGCCACTGGACACCACTGTAAATAACCACCAGCTGACACAGAACTGCTAGATGGTGTTTCCACTTCGACCAATGTAAATAAAATGAAATGTTCCTGTAGTGCTTGTTAAAATTATGCTGAAATGCTGTTGGACATTGTAAGGACGGCACATTCTTAATTTGTGGCTGGTATAAATTTGCAATTCATTGCGGTGTCCATGAAGTTAACCTCTCGTTGCGGCATATGGTGCACCCCAGGATCATCTTTCTCCTTGGTTTTTCAATAAAGGATGTATATTATTATATTCTGAAAACTGAAAATGCTGACTCATTTCCCTCACCAATGACCTCCATGTACCAATTTCATAATTAATATCACTTTACAGCTTCTGCATGTTTATCGCCTAATTTCATTTTCCTTAATAATTCCTTGCAACCATACAAATAGTGAAAAAACATTTCCATGTAAGATGTGTGAAATTAAATTTCACTAAAGCAAGTCCTTTCATAGAATCAATGGTAAGTCTATTTTCATCTTTGGTCCTCTGGTCTTGTATTAAAGAAAAGAGCCTATAAGACTGATATTGTGGCCTAGAATTGCAAAGACGAATTGAGCCATCTTCACAATCTCTGCATGGTGTTCTTCACTTTTGCCAAGTTCAATATAGTCACACCACTTTTCTTGGCTTGACTTGGTAAAATGAAGTCATATCTTGAAACAAGGAACACTGAAATGTCCAGGATAAGATTAGATTATTAATTCCACCAATCTATAACCAACATTTGTGCTCGCCATTTGCACCAATCAACCAAACACCTAACCCATAAAGAAAGCTGAATTTTACCCTTTGCGTGTACAAAACAAAACTGAACATATCAGATATATAAATGCTGACTTCTGCGAACCCTATGTTACTAGTCTGTATTTGCTTTCTTGGTTATACTTTACTCTTCCTTATTAAAACAGCAATGTGAAAATAAGACTTTGGTGAATGTACAGAGTAGTCGGAAACAATGTGAATCGAGTATATGACTGTTAGAGCTTTAGTCATATTGATACGTAATTTGAAAAAATTACGTTGATATCTCACGCTGTTGTCATTTTATCAGCTGCTGAAGTTAGCCAATCAGATCGCTTCGTGGGCAAATTCAAATGGGCTGAGGTGGTGCACGTGGTTTGGTCAGGCTTGAGAGCAATGTCGAGAAATGGGCGTCAAACACTAACAAACCGTGGGTTACAGCCAATGCCATCGTAGTGTGCATGCTATGGGCCAAGCCTATTAGCAGGGAGGTCCTTACTGAAGTCTCTCCCTTGGAGAAGTTTATTTCTCCTATTGGCACTATCAAGCTGGTCATAAGCCATGTGCAAATTTAACAATACCGCCCCATCTGAAGTCGCCCACGAAGCAATCTGATTGGTTAACTTCAGTAGCTGATAACATGACAACGGCAACAGTTACCTAATTATTCTTTTCCAGTTACTTATCAGTATGACCAAACCTCTCTGTATATACAATAAACTGAAGACAGAAGAAGGCTTTAAATTTATATCTTTTCGGAAGTAGACACCAGTATTTCATATCCGTTAATTTATTATATTGCCTTCAGCTGGATATGTGCATGTAAAAGCAATATAAAAGAATAATACCTTGAATGGAATGAAATAGGGTAAGAAGGGAGAAGGTACCATCACCGGATCATATCATCAGAAATTTCTGCTTCTGCTGATCTACAGCCACAATTCTTAGCAAAACTTGTAGAGATGTTGATAAACTAAACTTTTCCAGTTCATTTAATCCCGATGTTATGAAAAGAAACCATGTTTTAACTAGAGAGTGAATCTTAGACATCTAGAAAACTATCAGGAGTTACTAATTGTTTACAGCGTGCCTTTTGTGATGAAGTGTATTATGTTGATAGTAATATTTTTTTAACAGAAGAACTCAAGAACCATAAAATGAAAGTCAAAATTTTTTAAAGGCAACAATTATATGAAATTTACTTAAATCTGTTTGGTAAATAAGTACAACAGACCTGAAAGTAAAGTTATATTAAGAAAAAGAATTTAAATCCATACAGATTTCTGATCCAAAACATACAATTATACATACAATATACTGTGAAATTCCCTGAGTATTAAGCTTAAACATTAATCTTTCCTTATTTATTTCAATATACATAAAAAATATAAATAACCTAAATGTCTATTCCCATCATGTTGAAATAAATCACTTCTCAGACCAGAGATATTTTTGCACAATTACTACTTGGTGTAACTCTTATTTGAATTGTGCACATATATTATTGCTGATGATGTTGAGTCAATACCAAGCTTTGAGAAAAGGTAATATTTTCTTTTATCATGTATATATTCACTAACTCATGTACAGAATTGAGAAAGAATAACACAAAAGTAAAAATACAAATGTTGACGAGTTGATTTACATAAATTTTATGTAACATCATCTAATTTTTTGTAATCAAAATAAAATACAATACATGATTCACTCAAAATGACTAAATAACATAAATGCATTAATAGTTATAATAATTTAAACAATATAGTACCATGGAACTCAATTATCTAACAGTCTTTTGGAAATACTCAACATACAGAAGATTCCTACTCCTCGTAATATAAAAATTGATTTCTGCATTTGAAATCATTTCACTACTGTACTATACAAACATTATTAGGCAGCACATTCTTAGTCACAAAATTACACATTTTAAATATTAAAAAAAAAAAAAGAGAAAAGCAACCAGCATTCACATTGGTAAACTGTGATGCTGTTACTTCTTGAAGGAAGAATCAGGTGTAACAGATGGCAGCTTAAGTCCTTTTAATGTTTCTTTTCAGATCTCTCTTTCTTCCTGGATTAATTTCTTATAAAATTAAGGTGAGTTGTGTGAATGCTCTGGGCTAGGTTACTCCAACAAAATAAAAATAAGATTAACAATAACAATACTATACGGTAGTTCTATAGATTTGAAACTGGTTCAGCTGATGAAGTTTGATGGAAACACACTGGTAACTAATTTTGTTTCTCCAATACTTCTCTGTGGAAAGATGTTAATGCTTATAACATTCTATATTATATACAGGGAATATTAGTTGAATTCTGTCAATATTCAGGAGGGAAAAAGATTATCATAAAAGTTTGTAGTAAACATTTAAATAACAAGTTGATACGGGGGGAAATATTCAAATTTGATGTCATTTTTTAGTGCTAACCCGAAAACATCAGTGATTTTATTCTTCATGTTATAGGAGAACATACTTTCTTTCCATGGAAACTGTATGAGGCCTTGTGCTGTCTCCTTGAATAATTATTCATAGTCATGTAGAATTGAACTTGAATGGAGTGAATCTTTATACGGCAAAGTACACATTTTTTAAAAAGGCCAACTCTTCAAAAAATATGATAAACCATTTCTTACCTGTATAACCATGAAAATTATTAATCACTACTTATAAAGAATTAAAATATTTTATGTCTTTCTATGTATACTTTCATTCATACATATGAAAGGTAGTAACATCACTAACGACAAGTGTTTTATAGGTGTATAATACATTGGGATGTTTGGATGACTTTGATAACAATTTAAAATCACCTTCAATATGCTTAAGATTGAATTTCAATACTAAATTCACATATGTTTACTTTAAAAAATTAAGTAGATCAATTAAGATGGTCATAATAACCAACTTTTGGTCATTTTGCCAGTTTCTAATTAGTGTACACATTGATAACGAGAACATATTTCATTATATATAGAAAAGAAATGACTGAAGACTATAAAATATTAATTTAAAGAAGTCCATTATTAAGAAGCAAGAAACGTAAGTGTACATACATAGTAGATATACGGCAAATATCTTATGTCATTCTTATAAGTTGATGGATGTTGAATAAATAATGTGTTACTGTGTCCATTTTAAAATATAAAATTATAATAAAATAGAGAGTGAACATAAAAATAATGCCAGTGTTTTTGGGCTAAAACAATTTCTGAGGATACATCATACCACAAGAATTCTTCATGAAGATAGGTTCTTTTCAGTACATTAATTGTAATATCACCCTTGCATGTATCGAAATACCACATTAAAACTATTACTATAGGGTAACTTCAATTAATCAATGAATTAAATTCAACAATAAAATGAACTAATGTAGTACAGATCAAGGGTAATAAAGCACTAATTACAAGGAACTCCCCATTGCTTTGTAGGAAATATAACTATGAAGCAGTGCAGTAGTTGAGCCATTACGCTGTGTTGGTGTAAATGAAAACATGGGGTTTACGTACTGGCAAAAAACTGTAGAACTGAAAATAACCCTTTCTTTTTTAAATAAAAATTGAAATTATCTGTTAGCTATTTGAAACCTTTGGGTAATTAGATGTTAGTTAAAATATTGCATTTCCTTTGTTGAAACACTTCTCGGTTGTTTGCTTTTCATGAACGGTTTGGAGGGAAACCTTAAGAATTGCTGTGATGTAATTGGTTAATTTCAAAATTTCATGGCCAGTCCACAATAAACCTACAGTGTGGCACCTCAACAATTCTGCTGTAGTGATTCGCTTATTTAAAAAATCGTGAAGGCGCTGTTTTGTCCGGTTGCTGGAGGAGAAATGTACTTATCACTGTTGCAAATGTGACTATTTGTGGCTAAATCTATCCCTTCTAAATAATTATGTAGCCACAGAATTTCTTTAATTTTGAATTTAAAATATATTGCTTAGCTATGTTCAAAAGTTTATTTATAAACAAAAACCAAACCCCATAGCACAACAGCCCCAAATGACCATGGCCTACCAAGTGACCGCCGCTCAGCCCGAAGGCTTACAGATTACGAGGTGCCATGTGATCAACACAATGGATTCTTTCGGTCGTTATTCTTGGCTTTCTAGGCCGGGGTCGCTATCTCACTGTCAGGTAGCTCCTCAATTGTAATCATGTAGGCCGAGTGAACCTCGAACCAGCCCTCAGATGCAGGGAAAAATCCCTGACCTGGCCGGGAATCAAACCCGGGGCCTCCACGTAAGAGGCAGGCATGCTGCCCCTACACCGTGGGGCCGACTCAAAAGTTTATTTAGCCTTTAAAAAAATAATAAATAATGTTATTTGTGTTTATGTCCCATTAATTACCTTTTTAACAGTTTTCAAAGATGCTGAGGTGCTGGAATTTTGTCCTGCAGGAGTTCTTTTATGTGCTAGTAACTCTACTAACACAAAGCTGACATACAGTATTTGAGCCTCTGCAAACACCACTGAAATAAGCCAGTATCGAACATGCCAAGATGGGGTGTGAAGGCCTGTGCTACTCAGTCTGGCTCCAGTAAAATAAGAAATTTTACCACTGTTATTAAAGAAGTTCAGTCACCGGGCTGAGTGGCTCAGACGGTTGAGGCAGTGGCCTTCTGACCCTAACGTGGCAGGATCGATCCTGGCTCAGTCCGGTGGTATTTGAAGGTGCTCAAATATGTCAGCCTTGTGTCAGTAGATTTACTGGCACATAAAAGAACTTCTGCGGGACTAAATTCCAGCACCTCAGCGTCTCCAAAAACCGTAAAAGTAGTCAGTGGATTGTAAAGCAAATATCATTATTAGAAGTTCAGTACTTTTAAATTTCACTGTGGTAATTTATGGTCTGAAAATGTTAGTTAGTTGATGTGAGTACCAGAAGTGTAAAAAAATGCCACAAAAGAAATTAAGTAAGAGTCCATCTGGAGCTTTGTTTGACATAATGGTAAGTGATCTTAACAGTAACCCATACATTTCTTCTCCAACTACAGCACTGCTATGAAGTGAAATGAAGTTTAGTAAAGTCTAGGACATTTTCTTGAGGTTAAATCATTATACTGTATTGATATATTATCTTTTTCTTAAATTCGTGTAATTCATTTGCTATAATCTGTGAACTCTGTTAATTTGTTTCTAAAGTCAAGTTGTTATTAATGAAATGTCGGATATTAGGATCCTTCCCAGTATCCTTACATGTATCAGACTTTGAATAGCATTTATGGTGGGTATACTACAATTACTCAGTGAGCCAGTTTCATTTATTGTTATGCATCAGAACATCAGTTAGGTACACTAGAAAATGACATATCCACCACGTGAATGTTCAAGGGACTCGCCTATACCCAATGGCATGCTATTTTCTGTATAGAAATATGATTAATGCAGATATTGAAAAGATGTACAGAGGAAAGGATACTTCTTTCACTTTGAACACTATGCTATACAGTAAGTAACACATGCTTTACTAAACTAAATACTACTAACATTCAACAATAAACTCACTGATATTTACAAATTCCGCATCACATTTCTTTTATACAGACATATTTACGTGTTCTTATGATCAGCAATTTGTTTTTACAATTTCCTGCGACTTTCAAAACAAAAGAACTATGAATATGACATACTTTTGTGTTACTGTACTGAATATACAAAATAAAATATTGCTTTTTTAAATGCCACATGTACCATTTATTTCATATCAGATGCTTCATTATGACTCAACATTAAAAAAAAAATACTGACAACTGGTAAGATTTCACACATTAACACCTATACTCGACTTATGTACATCAATAAATATAACTTCTAAGATAACATAGTATCTTCTAGAAGAAATTGTTACAATTCAGTGTTTCTCTGAATTTACAATGATTCAGTGCAAATGTGATTTCAGATTAAAACTTTTCACACTGTGTGATCACATAATTATTACAAGTATTTCCAGCAGTGCAATCAAAGCTTTCTATTTTAAAAAAGGGAAAAGAAAAAGTTGTAAGGTATGGTATACATCTGTTAACCTTTGTCACATTCTGAAGAGATGAAGACGTAACAAAACACAATTAAAATATTGCCTTCATTATAAAAAATTGTTAACAGTATCATTTAAAATCATACTTTTTCTCGTTCTTCCTGCACTGGTAAATAAAATCCACGACATATGTCCTTTAAATACTCATTTTTATTTTACATTCACACACTTCTCAGGGTAAGTTTACACACTTGCACTCCCTGTGGTCACTTCCCATGCTGTAAGTAATTATACAGAATAATGCTTTATCATCTTCTCGAACCGAGATGAAAAGAGCATCCTCACTTTGGTCAAGCGACGGTAGCACTACTAATGACCCATAGGGCCATTCCCAGAGGGTAAAGGCACACGTCTTTGTTTTTTATTCATAGTCACTCATGACATCCGAGTCCGTGTACTCTGAGCGAACAACACTCCCTGATACATGATACCGTTGATCTCCATACTGACTACGAGAGAGTTATCCATGCCAGCTCGACCATCACCTGTAACAAACAGTGGAAATTTGTTCAGATTAATGAAAGAAAACATTTTTTAAAAATCACTCTTTAACTGAATTGGTTGGTGGAGAAAGAAGTTAAGTCGCTTTTCCTCATTTTAAGTGAAAAGAACTATATTTCTGCAAAAGCATATCCCTTGAGTCTTCCTTGTTTTATCCACTTCAAATATCTTCCTATGTCAAGATGACTAATAGGTTTAAATTAAATACTGTGGCATGCATTCTTAGAAATAACAGTTTGAAAAGAAAATTAACTTTTATTCCTTTCTCCATTTGGTAGCTTCTTTCTAGCAATAATTCAGTGCCTTTATTTCTTAAATATGATGGGAGTGGAGAGCATAAAGTGCTGTGGAAAGTATGGATAGTGATGATAAGATTTACTGGCTGTAGAATATAAAGTGAAGTAACTGTCAGCTGTGAAAATCTTGGGCTACATAATATTTATTCTCAGAGAGTACAGTAAACCCTCAAGGTGGTTTCCTAGATTGTCCACAACATTTTGAAAATAATGCTGGAGACAAAATGTTTCACAATTTTATTTTGCAAATCACTGAAAATTACATTTTTAAAAACAGGTAAAATTTAAGAATAAGGTATATTTTTGGTTTAACCTGACAAAGTTCTTTAAAAACAGGTAAAATTTAAGAATAAGGAATACTTTTGCTTTAATCTAACAAAGTATTTTAAAAATATGACAATGTAATTAAATGAGACATACTTCTTTAATAACAACTAATGGAAAAGCAATGGGAATATGGGAATGATATGGTGATGACATTCATCGACATTGAAAAGGCATATGACAGTGTCCCCAGGACTAAAGTTAGGGACAGTCCAGTGCAAAAAGGAATTGGACTGGGATTAATAAAAATGATCATGGCAATGTACAAGGAATGTTGTAGTTGTGTGCAAACACAAGTTGGCAGGACAAGTTGGTTCAAAATAACTAGTGGGCTGGGACAGGGAAGTGTTCTATCACCAATCCTGTTTACAATAGTAATGGATGACATCATGAGAACAACAAAAGCAGCATATGGAGGAAGAGAAATGAACATGTTGTTATTTGCAGATGATATTGTGAACTGGGGCGAAGACAGGAAGGTTCAATAACAGTTGGATGTGGTGAATGGGAAGATCGAAGAAAGTGGATTGAAAATAAGTGTAGAAAAGAGTAATACTCTTGTTATGACTAGAAGGGAGAAAGAAGAGAAAGGTCAGACTAGACTTGCAGAAAAGCTCCTGGAAGTAGTGGAAATGTTCAAATACCTTGGGAGTGCATTAATGGAGAATGCTCGATTGGATGCTGAGATTAGTAAGAGAATTCAAGCGGGAAGTTGGTCCGTTATTGGACATTATAAATTTTCCAGCTAACTCATTCCTGGTTGCCAGTATTTCGCCCCAGTGTGCTAAGTTGGGCTCATCAGTTGGTAAATAGCACACCTACCAAGATGCATGGCTAGTGCATATGTGGAGAAGACTGCATAGGCTGTCAGTGGATGGATGGCATGGAATGACATTACTAGGTGAATAAGTGTGAGTGGTGTCTTAAAAGTAGGAAAGATCACAATATGAAGATAAAGTTGGAATTCAAGAGGACAATTTGGGGAAAATATTCATTTATAGGAAGGGGAGTTAGGGATTGGAATAACATACCAAGGGATATGTTCAATAAATTTCCAATTTCCTTGCATTCATTTAAGAAAAGGCTAGGAAAACAACAGACAGGGAATCTGCCACCTGGACGACTGCCCTAAATGCAGATCGGTAGTGTTTGTATTTTTTTTTTTCAGTCATTTAATTTTGATTCATATTACAAAAAGAAAGTAAAGCAGACATTCTAAATCAGATACAGGTCTGAGATTCAAGTTGTTAACATAGGATACCTTTGTTTCAAGATTGTAGTTAATATCAACAACCTACCTCTGCTGGCAATCTTGATATGAGTACCACTTTGTGCCATCTTCACTCCGTCTTCATCCCCCAACAAACGTTTTGCTGGCGGTGGACCAACAGGTTCTTCATGTTCTCGTTTCACTTCCCGCTCTCGAACGTCTAAATTGAGAGCCTCTTTCTGAGGTTCCATCGGTACTGGTGGAAGAGGAGCAGGAGCACTGTTGCCTCCATAGAGGTTCCAAAGTGTCAAACGTGACATTTCCAAGGCATTGAGGGCTGCTTCTTGTGGTGATGAAGGTGTGGGTGGAGAATTGGATCCTTGTCTGTTATTCGGTGGTGTGCCGGCATTACTGCGAAGTTCCTTGTTCAGCAGTTTCACATATTCAACCATCCGTGCCTCGAACTCGGAGGGAGCGAGATTTGGCATACCTACTGAACAGACGAACATAATAATTCAGTATGATATGACATAAAATACTAAAATCTATGTTCATTATAGCATTAATACATTCAATTTAACAGTGAATGTTATGTCACTAAATTTTTTATGGTTAACAATGGTACCCCACTGAAGTACCTTCAACCGATTGATTATGTTGGCTCTCTTCAACATTTCAGACTGAAAGATTTCCAATGAGTAATTTTGTTTACTGTTAAATCTATAGAAGAAATACACTGAGCAAGTGTCATGGTATAGCGGAGCACTGATGCGCAGGTGTATTGTCTGCGCACCACACGCCCCCTGTGGCAGCGGCAGTTGTATAGGAGACCTTGTGATCAGTGGCTGTGCATGTGACAGGTGTAACATGGAACGTCGTCGTGAACTGACACCGTTCGAACGGGGTATGGTGGTCGGTGCCCGACGGATGGGAAGTGCGATTTTGGAAGTGGTGCGGGAATTCGGCTTCACACGATCAACCGTGTCCAGGGTGTATCGTGAATGGTTGAATGCGGGTGTCGCCGTCCACCACAGACGAACGACCGGCCGTCCAGCCACCCTCGATGACCGTGACCAGGGACATCTGAGACGGATTGTCAATAGTGACAGACGGGCAACCGTGCAACAAATCACGGCTCAATTCAACACGTCTCCCAGTGGACAATCCGTAGGAACATGGACTCTATGGGGGTATGGGAGCCGGCGCCGCACACGGGTGCCACTGTTAACCCAACGTCATCGGGCACAACGACGCGCATTTGTCGCTAGTCACCAGGATGGACACTGGAACATTGGCGTAATGTGACATGGTCGGACGAATCACGATTTCAACTGCACCATGACGATGGGAGGCACCGTGTATGGCGCAGACCACATGAAGAGATGGATCCCGCCTGCCTCGAAGGCGTGGTCCAGGGCGCTGGTGTGTCTGTTATGGTCTGGGGTGAATTTTCCTGGTATGGAATGGGCCCCCTAGTTGTTCTGGAAGAGACTTTGAATGGTACGCGGTATGTTGAGCTGCTCGGAGACCATCTCCACCCATTTTTGGCCTTCCAGCGCCCAGACGGTTTTGCGGTGTTTCAAAATGATAACGCGTCGTCACATCGCTCCCATGTCGCCCGGGAATGGTTCCAGGAACATGCAGCGGAGGTCCAACGACTGCCATGGCCACCCAGGAGCCCCGATATGAACCCTATCGAGCATATCTGGGATGTCCTGGAATGCAGGCTCCGTGCCATGGATTCTGCACCCACAAACAGACCACCACTGGCGGCCGCTCTGCAAACGATTTGGTGTCAGCTGCGTCCAGAGGACTACCAGGGACTTGTCGACTCACTTCCACGGCGTCTCACTGAAGTTTGCAACGCCAGAGGAGGCCCCACACGCTATTAGGTGACTATCCCATGACATTTGCTAAGTCAGTGTATTAATAGCAACAATAATTGTATAGCTTTTGCGCCACATTTTAGAGGAAAACGAATACAAACACATTTGATTGGAAAGTAACGAACTTATTAAAGGCAACTTTATAATTCCCTTAATGAATGAATACAATTTGCTTTACTTCGCACTGACACAGATAGGTCTAATAGCGACGATGGAATAGGAGTGGGAAGGAAGTGGCCGTGGCTTTAATCTAGGGCACAGCTCCAACATTTGCCTGATATGAAAATGGGAAACCACGGAAACCCATCTTCAAGGTTGCCGACAGCGGGGTTCGAATCCACTATCTCCCGAATCCAACCTCACAGCTGCGCGACCCTAACTGCACGGCCAATTCGCTCGGTCATTTTCTTGGTAAAGAGCAGATTCCTTTTACGTCGTTCGGAGACGCCGAGGTGACGGAATGTTGTCCCGCACGAGTTCTATTACGTGCCGACCGAGCTCGATAGCTGCAGTCGCTTAAGTGCGGCCAGTATCCAGTATTCGGGAGATAGCAGGTTCGAACCCCACTGTCGGCAGCCCTGAAAATGGTTTTCCGTGGTTTCCCATTTTCACACCAGGCAAATGCTGGGGCTGTACCTTAATTAAGGCCACGGCCGCTTCCTTCCCACTCCCAGCCCTTCCCTGTCCCATCGTCGCCATAAGACCTATCTGTGTCGGCGCGACGTAAAGCAACTAGCTATTACGTGCCGATAAAACTACGGACATGAAGCTGGCATATCTGAGCACCTTCAAATACTGAGCGGGGATCGAACTCGCTAACTTGGGCCCAGAAGGCCTGTGCTTCCTTCTCCTGAGCCACTGAGCCCGGTTCTTTATTAAGGAAATCAGAAAGCAGTCTTGTAATATGTTCATAAATTGCCTGTCAATTGGTTTATATTGTGCCTGAAAATTCCTTTTCTTCTAAAATCAGATATTCTTACATGAAAAGGTAACATTTTAAACATAAACAAAGGGGAATGGATGAAATACATTAGAATAAAAGACAAGTTGCATGCTTAGAAAAAAGACGTATGGTAAGTATAACAGAAAGTTTACTGTAATCAATTTCAGCTTCAATCTAAGTGAATATCCTATATAGCAATCTTTATAATATTGTTTTGTTTGTCCTAGAATATACAGTATTCATGTTAACGGGGGTATTTTGAACATTTCATATAATAAAAAAAAATCATGTTGTATGCTGGTACGGCCTGTTCCTGTGTTTTCCATGAGTAATGTCCTAAGCAGAGTTCGATAGCCGAGAACGAAAGGGTTACAACTCAAAATCCATGAATTTTCTGAAGAGTTTAAAGTTTAAGCAGTTTACATCATTGCCTCTCAAAAAAAAACTTGCTACACAATTTTTATGAAAATTAGTGTGTACTTAGTTCTTCAATAATTTATCATCATCTTCGAAAAGAGTTACAACTGAAAATGACCCTTTCGAATTTAGCAAGAAGACTAATGTCAAAACATTGAAAACCGTTAGAAGTGCTTCTTGGCATGAATACATTAGATTTTGTGTCGTAACCCTTTCGGAGGTTGTAAAGGTCGAAACAAGCTCTACATGGATGGTAAAATCTCAAAAATGCATCGAGCTGTGGAAGATTAGTTCTAACGTGAAAATAAAATGTTTCCAAATCCACACCCATATAACATATTTTCTTCTATGTGAGAGCAATGTTTCCTGACAGTTTGGCCATACCTAAACGTTACACTCCGTATATCAGCGTTTAACATATAGGGCCACACAAAAAAAAAAAGTATTATGTAAAATGGTTATAAAACACTTTTAAGATTTAGTTATAACGTTTAATGTAGTAATAGGCAAACTGATTGTAAAAAGGGTTATTTCAAAGCAGGTATCAAAATAATTTACATTTCAATAAACAAATACTCTCCTCTCAGTTTCAGATGATACGCAACCAGTGAGCGGGAGTATGATTTTCTTTCTTTCTTTCTTTTTTTCGTTCTTAATCCGTTTACCCTCCAGGGTTGGTTTTGCCCCTCAGACTCAGCGAGGGATCCCACCTCTACCTCCTCAAGGGCAGTGTCCTGGAGTGTGAGACTTTGAGTCGAGGGGGAGGGGGGGGGGGATGAACTCAGGTGACCTCACCTGCTATGCTGAACAGGGGCTTTCTCGGGTGATTGGAAGTTTGGAAGGGATAAAACCAAACCCCATGGCTCTACAGTCCTTGAAGGGCCTTGGCCTTCCAAGCGACCGCTGCTCATCCCGAAGGCCTGCAGATTGCGAGGTGTCGTGTGGTCAGCACGACGGATCCTCTCGGCCGTCATTCTTGGCTTTCTAGACCGGGGCTGCCATCTCACCATCAGATAGCTCCTCAACTGTAATCGCGTAGGCTGCGTGGACCTTGAACCAGCCCTCAGGTCCAGGTAAAAATTCCCTGACCTGGTCGGAAATCGAACCCGGGGCCACCGGGTAAGAGGCAGGCACCCTACCCCTACACCATGGGGCCGGCTTTGAAAAGGATAGACAAGGATATGTATGTTCAGTCTTCAGCCCTAAGGCTGGTTGGATCCTCAACAGCTCTGCCATCAGCTGTCATAGATGGCCTAGGCATCACTGAAGAGGCGTACTAGGGAAATGAGGAGTGAGGTAGTTTCCCGTTGCTTTCCTCACTGAGCTGGAAGTTGCTATTACATATCAGTCTGCCGAGCCCACTGAAATGCATGCACCATCCGACCCTATGAGCAACGTTTTCACACCATTCATAGCAGGGACTGGCTGCACAAGGAATGGCATTACTAGCATCGCTCATACCTCAAGTCACTTTCATATTGCAAAGCCAAGGATAAGACAGAGACAGATCAATGAAAGTAACAAAATTGCTCTAGCTCATACCAGAAGACATAGTGCACTGTAAACACTAGGTCCTGCCAGAAAAGGCATGACAAGGATATATATATTAGATTTAGCTTAACGTCGCACCGACACAGATAGGTTTTATGGCGACGATTATAGACAAGGAAGAGGGAAGGAAGCGGCCGTGGCCTTAAGTTAGGTACCATCCCGGCATTTGCCTGCAGGAGAAGTGGGAGACCACGGAAAATCACTTCGAGGCAAACCGGACTAAGGGGTAGACACACACTTAATTCCGACGTGGAAAAATATGAAAATCCTCAGCCTGTAAGTCTTTCGACCGGGTCAGGAATGAAATGAATGATGCCCCAATTGCGGCAAAGATTGGAATTGTGCCGGCTGCCAAAATCTGTCGCACTCTCCTGGGGCAATGATTAATGACTGACAAATGAAATGAAATGACAGTGGAGAGTATTGCTGGAACGGAAGATGACAGGGAAAACCGAAGTACCCGCAGAAAAACCTGTCCCGCCTCAGCTTTTTCTAGCACAAATCTCTCATGGATTGACCGGAATGTGAACCACGGAACCCAGCGATGAGAGACTGGCGCGCTGCCGCTTGAACCACGGAGGCTTTCCTCACAGTAGATTATCAGCTAATTCAATTTCATACTCATACTTCACTAAAACTCGAAGTTCCTAGTGTATACTTAAATTACTCATGGTGTGGCCTCCTAAGGAACACTAACATTAATGACACCAACAAAGCTTGCCTATTCTGACAGTCTACTTTAAATACACAGTGAATTCGATATCCTTCGTATTGGGAAGAATGCAAACACAGACCTGCTAGGCTTTATGAAACAATCACAATAGGCAGCTAACACCCGACACCTGGTTTTGATAGCTTTTAAACCGCAAGGTGAGAAAACAATTCCTGAAGTAGCTGGAACATCGGCCCGTCAGCTACGATGGAATGTGACACACAAACACGTGTATAGGTTACACTCCTAATGGGTTATAAAATTGCCATCCAGTCCATTAAAATACGACAGAACGGTCTTTTCAACGTGAGCCGTATTACGTGTTACATGAAATTAAATTTTTAGTACTCTTCTCAAGTTATTAGCGTAAGGTTATAGGACTTCCTTTCTCTCTTTCCCAAGCCATTTTCTTAATGATTACTCAGAGATGTTAGTTGGGGAATGACAAGAATTTATCAATAAACATGCTTCATCCAAACTAGAAAGAAATTCATTTCAGACGACCAAAAAGAGAAGGCATTTAGTAAAGGATTTTTTTAAAAGAACAAATTTAAACAGCGTTGATCTCAAATACTTTATCCTTTGACGAAATATAATTTACTGCGCTGGTTAACAGTGCGTTGAAAAATTAAGAATTCAATAAAAGAGACAAAATCAGGATGAAGAGATGAAACACGGGCATCTAACTATATCCATAGCTAGGGCAGCCCACATTTGTTCTGGGCGATTTCCGACAAAAGAGTAGCGTTACAAAAATGTTGCAAAGTTTGGGTTGGGAAGAATTGAGAGAAAGAAGAAGAGTTGCTCGACTAAGTGGTATGTTCCGAGCTGTCAGCGGAGAGATGGCGTGGAATTAGTGGAATTAGTGTGGAATTAGGAATTAGTAGACGAATAAGTTTGAGTGGCGTTTATAAAAGTAGGAAAGATCACAATATGAAGATAAAGTTGGAATTCAAGAGGACAAACTGGGGCAAATATTAATTTATAGGAAGGGGAGTTAGGGATTGGAATAACTTACCAAGGGAGACGTTTAATAAATTTCCAATTTCTTTGAAATCATTTAGGAAAAGGCTAGAAAAAACAACAGATAGGGAATCTGCCACCTGAGCGACTGCCCTAAATGCAGATCAGTATTGATTGATTGATTGATTGATTGATTGATTGATTGATTGATAAACTCAGAGTTTCCTGAAATATCACGATGGCTAACCTGTTCTTAGCAGGGGAGAGAAGAACTCTTTCCAAAAGGAGAACTTTAGCTTTTGTTGAATTGTCATTGAAGAAGACTAGAAGGATGTAATCATATAGGCAGTGTTTGCTCTCTCACTAAATATACTGAGTTGTTGCTGCTGCTATTGCTGGTGGTGGTCCAATTAATAAAGTAAGAACTATGAATCGCTCCAACGCGATTTCTCCTTTGTCAATCTCCTATGATATTGGTATCCGGTAATTGTTATAGATATTGAGGCTTTCATGACTGGCGTTAAAAGATTGTGAGCACCTGAAAATGACCTCGATAATGTTGCGAGATGGAGAGTAGGTAATGGTATGTTCATAAACGGGGTTAAAAGTCAGATTGTGAGTATCACAAATAGAAAGGTCCTCTCAGTATTAAGGCGATACTCAAGAGATAAAAATATATTTTTACCTAATGCATGGATTTTCACGAAACGTTGAGGGGATGTCCCCCACATAAAAGCAGAGATGTCACGAACATTTCTTTCATAGACAATTAAGTTTTTCCAAAATATTTCTTGAAATTTTTAATTCCATTTTTTTCATGAAATTTAATTAACATGTTAATGTAAATTCGTAATTAGGTAGATAATACTTCTTTTAAAAGCACTGCGTATCGACTTTTCTGTACATTATTTATATAAGGAGATGTATCACACTAAAGTCTGTGAAATCATTACGTTATAAAATTTTGGACATAAATTTCCCACTACTTGAAAAACTTCTACAATAAAAAATTCCATACGTACGATTCTTAAAATAGCTGTGATACATATACCATGCAAAATTTGTTACATTTGGCAGAATATGGGAGAAAAATGGGATTTAAATGTAAAATTACAATTGGCAAACAAAGCATTATTAAAGTGATACATTGCTTGAATTCAGCGGAATAACTTCGCGTTCGTAAAAAGAAAAAAACTCAATCATTTCGATTTCAGTCATTAAAAAAATTTCACCAAAATGACTAAAATATCCATTTTTATTTTTTTAATTACCGCATTGATGGGGTGAAAGTTTCTTTTCGGGATAGGAAATATCTTCATTGGGGTAATCACATAAATATGACAGTAAATAAAGTGTACAGATCTCTGCACATGATTATGTGGTTATTTAGGCGTTGTAGCAAGGATGTAAAGGAGAGGTCATATAAGTCTTTGGTAAGATCTCAACTAGAGTATGGTTCCAGTGTATGGGACCCTCACCAGGATTACTTGATTCAAGAACTGCAAAAAATCGAAAGAAAAGCAGCTCGATCTGTTCTGGACGATTTGCGACAAAAGAGTAACGTTACAAAAATGTTGCAAAGTTTGGGCTGGAAAGACTTGGAAGAAAGAAGACGAGCTGCTCGACTAAGTGGTATGTTCAGAGCTGTCAATGGAGAGTTTGCGTGGAATAACATCAGTAGACGAATAAGTTTGAGTGGTGTCTTTAAAAATAGGAAAGATCAAAATATGAAGATAAAGCTGGAATTCAAGAGGACAAATTGGGGCAAATATTCGTTTATTTGAAGGCGAGTTAGGGATTGGAATAACTTACTAAGGGAAATGTTCAATGAATTTCCAATTTCTTTGCAGTCCTTTAAGAAAAGACTAGGAAAACAACAGATGGGAAATCTACTACCTGGACGACTGCCCTAAATGCAGATCAGTAGTGATTGATTGATTGATTGATTGATTGATTGAACCAATGTCTCTCTTTTTGGGGCTGGTAGGTCGTGGTCCAGGAGCATTTGATAATTCCGACGTTTCATTGAAAACTGCGTTCGACATTATTAACGACCGGGCGAGTTGGCCGTGCGCGTAGAGGCGCGCGGCTGTGAGCTTGCATCCGGGAGATAGTAGGTTCGAATCCCACTATCGGCAGCCCTGAAAATGGTTTTCCGTGGTTTCCCATTTTCACACCAGGCAAATGCTGGGGCTGTACCTTAATTAAGGCCACGGCCGCTTCCTTCCAACTCCTAGGCCTTTCCTATCCCATCGTCGCCATAAGACCTATCTGTGTCGGTGCGACGTAAAGCCCATAGCAAAAAAAAAAAAACATTATTAACGGTTCCGCAGTATTCGACACTACTTTACCTAGAAGTCTGTATTCAATGTAGAATCACGTAGCGAAGCAGGGGTACATCAGCTAGTATATTATAACTTTAGATAGCCGTCCACTTTTTTTAAAGTTATTCTTAGAGTTTCATAGAATAGAGTAAATACCTCAAATAACTCTGCTGACTTTGGGTTACCAAACCAAACCAATCCCCATGGCACAGAAGCCCGAAAGGGCCATGACCTACCAAGCAACCGCTACTCAACCTGAAGGCCTGCAGATTACGAGGTGTCGTGTGGTCCGCAAGATGAATCCTCTTCGGTCGTTATACTTGGCTTTCTGGACCGGGGCCACTATCTTCCCGCCGGCAGCTCGGAAAATTGTTTTCCGTGGTTTCCCATTTCCACACCAGGCAAATGCTGGGGCTGTACCTTAGTTAAGGCCACGACCGCTTTCTTCCAACACCTAGCCCTTTCCTAACCCATCGTCGCCATAAGACCTATCTGTGTCCGTGCGACGTATTAGCCGAAAAAATAATGTTTTTGTCAGATAGCACCTCAATTGTAATCATGCAGTGGACCTCGCACCAGCCGTCAGGTCCAGGTAAAAATCCCTGACCTGGCCGGAAATCGAACCTGGGGCCTGCGAATAAGAGACAGTCACGCTACCCCTACACAGCGGTGCCGGATCGACTTTGGGTTACAACGGTTTGAACCTTTGAGGAAGAGAGCTCTTACTATACAACCCTGAGTTAAATCAATAGAAAACAATGTTTCTCTTCTTAACTAAAAAATATATATTGTACATTATTCTTTACCATGTTTTTACTAAAAAAATATCATGATATACCTTGTTATACGGAACTGCTGGAGTCCAGAAAATGATTAAGGTATAATCAGAATAATTTAAACATGTAAAATGTGAATAAAAAGTAAGACCCTGATTTGACATAAAATATGTAATACAACTCTGGCAACGTTCAAGAATGATAATAACACAAGATTTATCATCTGTTTTTTCCCTTCTTTTTTTTGTTTCTTTAAAAAAGTTATAATGCGTGTATGTGTGTGTGCTTAACATTTAACATAAGAGTTTATTTTGGAATGCGAACCAGCGGAGTTATCCTTTTGGAATGCTGTAGCAGTACAATACTTTGCCAACAGGCTCAATTACACTTGGAACTGATCGTTATAAGAGAAGGAGAAAAAGAATCGGTATTAACATAATGAGCTAATCGTGTCGCATGCGACATTCAAATGGCCCTTTGGCAATCCACTGGCTGGCTTTGATGTCACCATTATACAAGTCGAGGTCACGAATTCTTATTGGTTACCAGTGAATATAGCCACAATTGAAATTATCTAAGCCTTTTACTTCTTTCTTGGCAATCAAAATAATACTGAAAAGCGATGGAATCACGAGTTTTATTTATATTTTCTTTGTTAGTGGTTTAACGTCGCACATCGAAGGTTTTCGGCGACGCAAGGATGTGAAAGGGCTAGGATTGAGAAGGTAGCGGTCATGGACTGAAAATGGGAAACCACGGAAAACTATCTTTATGGCTGCCAATGGTCGGATTCGAACCCAACACCTACCGAATGCAAGTTCCCAGCTACGCGACCCTAACCGCACGGCCAACTCGCCCAGTGAAGTGTATCTTTATAGAACCTTGAGAATGGAGTCTGTCATAGTTAAAGTTTGTCAATTAATTCATGCCATATAAAGAGCTGTTGGAAATACGCACTTCGTCAATTACGGCCGCATTATGTCCGCAATAGTCCTCTCCTTTCATACGGAAGGTAAAATTGAATTCCTTCTTTGTTAATTTCATAACGGGGTCCAGCATCTGGAAAATTCTCAAGAAGAGGGTCACTAGTTAAAAAGATATAACAAACAGTTCTGTCCTTTGTTCAGTGGTGGCTGGTGCAGAAAATCAGTTGTGTGCTGTAACCCATCCCCACTCCAAAAAAATAAAAATATTTAGAAACATACCCGTATGTGGTTTTCAAGATACTCTCCACTGAGTTTTCCACACTGAACAAACACGTAAACAACCCCAACATATATACACATTCCTCATAAAAAACTATAAAACTATATAATTAAACACACAATAACACCTGCAATGGCAAAATATTTACGATCTCAAATACTTGGTGTGAGCGCGCAAAAACAGAACTTCCCAATGCCACCAACATCACTGAAATAAAACCAGCAACGGCGTAATGCAAAATTACATGTTATGTTTTTATAGTGACATTTATAAACTAGACATTTTAATTAAAGAAAATCACAATATCATGTCCTTATTTTGACAACATAAAAAGTACAATTCTTATAGTTCATCGATTTACAAATGTGGCTATGGAATAGGCAAGTTGGTAGTATTCTATCCTCTTTGGTATTAAAAGACCTGGCGGGAACAGCTCTACAGTATTTTGTTTTCCCGTTTGCTTTGAGCGATCCCCTCTTAAATACTACCGCCGAGTCAAGAGGGTGCCATCTGCCACCTTCTCATGTCGGTCGCAATGCAAGTGTGACTACGCTAGTGCGCCTCTCCGTGGTCGAACGAAGAATCGCTGTGAAGTGATGTCTTGGCTGTTGTTTCCACAGCCTATCGAAATACATTCTCTCTGTATCGGAAAAGTTGAGCACGCATGCGCAAAAGGCAGAGCTCCTCGTTTCTGGCTATAAGCTCGCTGAGCTGTGATCTCACAGCACCCGGCGTGGAACGCACCAGTAGTTACCTGGTTGTGAGGGGAGTTGACAAATTTCCTATTCTTTGGCTGACGTCTTTTTTCAATGCACTGTGTTTAATTGTAGATAATATTTTTAAACTAATTTATTTTTCCAACAGGCAGTGTGCTGCAGCACTTCAGCACATAAGGTACGGCCGCCCCTGCCTTTGTTTAAAATACTTCAGCATATCTATGAAATGAAATGACGTATGGCTTTTAGTGCCGGGAGATCCCAGGACGGGTTCGGCTCGCCAGGTGCATGTCTTTTGATTTGACACCCGTAGGCGACCTGCGCGTCGTGATGAGGATGAAATGATGATGAAGACAACACATACACCCAACCCCACTGCCAGGGAAATTAACCAATGATGGTTAAAATTCCCGACCGCGCCGGGAATCGAACCCGGGACCCCTGTGACCAAAGGCCAGCACGTTAATCATTTAGCCATGGAGCCTGACAGCATATCTATGATAACGTCTAATTTCATTGTAGCTTCACCTATACTGTTCTTAAAATGGCATTAAATTCGCCCGTTTATGAGCCGAACGAGTTAAGTAATTACAGGCGCTTGAATACACCAGTGATCATATTCAAGATAACTCAATCATCAAATGTCTAAAGTAGCCAGCCTGAGTAGTTCGGTCGGTAGAACGGTGGCTTTCTGAGCCCAACCTGGCTCATTCCGGTGGTATTTGAAGGCTCTTATATACGTCAGCCTCCTGCCGATATATTTACTGGCATGTTCAAATCCTGCGGGACAAAATTCCGGCACTTCGGCGTCTCCGAAAACCTTAAAAGTAGTTAATGGGACTTAAAATTATTATTATTATTATTATTATTATTATTATTATCTTAATCAAAGAAAAACAATTCTAGGCTAAAGAACAATCTATCACACTTTAGAAACCCGTTGGTAGAAGTTTCAGTATTCTATTCAAGTGAGGATATTCAATAACTCCAAGAATATGTCTCATGCCTTGTGTCATTATTCTTTGTATATATTTTAAATACATGATTATTCAAACATAATTATTTAGGTAGCACTAATTTCATCTAGTAAACCATACATACAATTTTGTTGTTCTGTTTTGTATAAATTGCAAATAAAATATTTCAGTTATTTTTAACATCAACACAATCTTCTATAAACAAAGCATCCATCAGCTCCTTGTTTCTCAGTTTTGAATCTCTGTTCTTTCTACAACAATGTTAAATTTTGCTACTCTTCCAGGCTTACACTTTTCCTGTTTAACACTTGTATTTTGGTTTGATATTCTCTTTCACGTTGATATATTTGTTGGTCTTCATCTAGGATATTTTCTCTGAGTAACCTACTTCCAATACAGTCCCCTTCTTTTTGCTAAAAAGAGACTAGCCATTTTATCCCTTTGTGCATTGCTTATTCTCTTCTGTTATTCTGGTTTATTTGATAAAATGTGAAAGAGACTGGAACAGACGTTCTCTCGTTGAAGACTGAAAATAGTAAATCAGTGTCTTCTCCACAACACCACAGTGAATAGGCATGAAATCCTCTTATATTTCGGACAAATATTACGTGTTCCTTATTATCCATTGTTCTTTATTTAGGATCAATAACAACATTTAAGAAATAAGTGAGTCAGAAAGGAGAAAAATAGACGTTTTATGAAATTTTATGCTGAAGCTCTAAAATATCGTCTCCAGTCCTATGATTTCTTTGAAGACAATTTGAAGGACATTTTTTTTTCTTCTTGTCCGAAACGTGCAGTGGAATGTATTCAGTTAACAGGGAAGACAGTTTTGGAATAATTCTATGAAGAGTTCTCGGACATCCGGCAAGCGGCCAAGATACTCTCTAGAAGTGAGTAGAAGTATTTTCAAAGCATAATGAAGTGAGCAAACTTCAGGCACTAGAACAAAAATGGTGTGTTTTGTACCAAGTATTCCTGGTTCAAATGCGATTGTTGAACGTATATTCGCCTTGACGGTAAACTCCAACAAATATGAAAATATCATGTCAAGAATTCCATACCATGATGAAATACACCTGGAAGAAATAAGATAATTTAATCCTCTTCTCAAATCAGAAGTGTCAATTATTTCCAAAGAAAGCTCCATATTTTGAGTGACCCGCCCCTTATTTCGTTTGCCAAAGGTTGCAACGCTAACAGTGGGTAAAAATACTTGCCTCCTTTTGAGGAAGTGTTGACATCTACAAAGTAGTTATGATAACAATATAATTATCAAATTTCATACCTACGAACTTGCTGCTGCAAAACCAAAGGAAAAGCGCTTCTACGCCGACAAAAGCGGCACCTAGTGAAGGCGGACAATTTTCATTCCGACGTATAATCATATGTGTGTGTGTGTGTGTGTGTGTGTGTGTGTGTGTGTGTGTGTGTGTGTGTGTGTGTGTGTGTGTGTGTGTGAATGATAAAACCTAGTAACCTGTAATTCCAGTTACCAGTCGATAAATTTTGCAGTAGTAATTCTGCAATCTCTTATGCCAAGAATTTGGATTGAATTTGATGTCAAATTCGTAGATGTATTTGTACTCCCCAAACACAGAACACTGAAAGGAGAAGGAAGCAAATTCATTATTTTTAATACGTGAAGAAATATTCTACCCAATTGTCTTGCTCCGTTAGAAATAACAAGAGAAAGTGTATTTATTTATCCTTCAAATCTACAAACCCTGAATCTCCTGGCCAGAGAAAAGACGTACCTTCTAGTTGGCCCGCCCCTCCTCTTCGGGGAAGGGAATGAAAACCTTTCCTAGGTCCCAAGTGTACCTTGATGATTGTCTTAAAATAATTGCAGAGAATTCCTTGAACAACAAGAATATAAATTAAACTGGCCATTTATTTATGAATGTCAATAAATTTGAGTCGGTTTTTTTTTCAATCTTGATTGGCATTCTCTTTGCAAATTCACTAACTTACTCGCCAGTATACATCTCATGATACATTGTTTCAAAGTCACAACTTCTCTCGATCAGTAGTCTATTATATACTTTAAAAAAAAAGGAAAAACGAACGACTGTTGATACAGAATAATGTAGCTTGTGTAAATTTTATAAGGAGCCTATACTCGGAAACAATTATTTAAATTGTCATTTATTTAGAATCTTCTATAAATCCCGGGAGTTTGAAATAAGAAATGCTTATCATTTCGTATTAACCAATATATATAACTTATGACTAAAGAAATATATCGTATTATAAAGTGTTTCGTACCTGAGTACATACCTGGTCCGAGCGGCTGACTATGGGGTGGCGGATGCGCTGGATGATGCGGTGGATGATGTGGTGGATGACCATGATGGTTACCGGAGTTGCCGTTAATCGCAGGTCTGCTATTTGTAACCAAACTTAGGGGAGACATCTGACCGGGATGGCTTACAGGAAGGTTGGGAACTGGCGATCGCTGCACCATCTCGTTGTAGGTGCCGTAACTACTTCGTCGGCCTTCTCGTCTGTTTCCATCAATAGCCGCTTGAAGCTCTGCCGGCGTACTAAGGCGTCGTTTCTCACACTCGTACGGATACAGGTACTTCATATATCTGCACAAAAATGATAACATTAGCAATAGATGTTCAAAATGAGAAAAGATCTGCTAATTCATTCATATGCCTAAAATAAGAGAAATGTATGCATCTGATATATGAGTGATATTATGCAGATGGAGGGTCTGCGTTTCTTACAATATTGTAAAATAACATAGGCCTACATACGGAATACAAATCAATGTATTTAAACAATTATTGCTCTATCTGGAACGCCAGTTAAAAAAACGACCGCACTGCCATTAATTAGGCTAGTATATATATTTGCTAATTGTTTTACGTCTCACCGTCACAAATAGGTCTTATGGCGACGATGGGATAGGAAAGGCCTAGAAATGGGAAGGAAGTGGACATGGCCTTAATTAAGGTACAGTACCAGCATTTGCCCGGTGTGGAAATGGGAAACCACGGAAAACTATCTTCAGGGCAGTCGACAGTGGGGGTCGAACCCACTATCTCCCGAAGGCAAGCTCACAGCTGCGCGCCTTTAATCGCACGACCAACTCGCTCGGTGGGCAGGAAAATGAAAGCCACCGTAGGCCTCACAAACCAAATAACATCGGGGATGGAAGAGAACAAGAGTTGACCAAGTAAGGTTGGATTGCAAATAGGAAAGCAAAAGTGGGGTTGGGGCCCCCTGGTCACGAATCCATTCCTCCAAGTTGAGAACCACTTGAAATCCCCCGACCCACAGGGTGTTCATCATGGATTCACCAGAATTTGGAAGTCAAAAAGATGAAAAGGATAACTATTACGCTATGTTTTAGAAAACAGCATCTGGAGCAGAATGGCTCGAGTTCAGGTGAGACCTCGGTTAAGAATGTCGATAGGATGAAAGAGGCATCTACCCTTTCACCAGCTGACGAATATTAAGGTACCTCCGGTATTCTGTACTACCTTATCAACCAGTTTCATAAGATCCCATCGCGCTATCATGAATGGATGAATTTCTTAATGATAAGAGTATTGCATTCTTGTTTCAAATCATGTGCTATAAGGCCAATCGTAAGGAATCAATGAAGTATGGTGCTATCGCGGACAATTACGTATTCCGTGGACCGAAAAATCGTACAAATGCATCCATCATCAATGAGGTGGAAATTTAGAATCGAATCTACGACATTATCCATGAGAGAATCTTACGTTATTCTGGCCACGTAGTAAGAAGAGGCCAGATTCCTACACACTGGTCAACACATACAGGGTCTCTTTTATAAAGCCAGACCAAACGCACGGTGTTTGTACTCTGGGCTACGGCAGCTGCAGTGTGGGAGACGCGCGCATAGTTCTTGACCTTGCCAGCAGTCTGCACGTGCTCGACCTGGCAAGCATAAGTCGCCAGTCTGATTCTCAGCTGTCAACATGGTGAGAGTTATCGTTGCAACACCGTAGTTTCGTAGGTAAAAGTTCTGTTTTCATCTTAATGGTGTGTGAACAGTCATTACTCTCGCTATTGGTATGCACAAAATCCTAATGGTGTTTATGAAGTTCCTCATTATGATAGGAAGGTTGGTGCTTTGGTGTGCTGTTAGTGCAAGACGAATAATGGAGCCTATTTTTTTTTTTTCGAGAAGACAGTAAATACAGAGAGGTACCAAGATAGATTTGTTACAAAACTGGGAAGACTGGGGAGAAAGGAGACGAGCTGTTCGACTAAGTGGTATGTTCCGAGCTGACATTGGAGAGATGGCGTGGAATGACATTAGTAGACGAAAAAGTTTGAGTGGTGTCTTTAAAACCAGGAAGGATCACAATATGAAGATAAAGTTAGAACTCAAGAGGACAAAGTGGGGCAAATATTCGTTTATAGGAAGGGGAGTTAGGGATTGGAATGACTTACCAAGGGAGATGTTCAATACATTTGCAATTTCTTTGCAATCATTTAAGAAAAGGCTAGGAAAACAACAGATAGGGAATCTGCACCTGGGCGACTGCCCTAAATGCAGATCAGCAGCGATTGATTTGATTTGAGTGACATGCCGTTCTTCCATCAGTTGACGGAAGAAGAAAAATCGATTGGAGGTTTTCAACAAGGTTCAGCTCCTGCTCATAAACCTGAAGATTCCATTCTTTCAATCTCAGAAGTGTTTGCAGACAGAGTGATTAGTGCTGGTCTATTTCTCCCTCGTTCTTCAGAACTATGAGTGTGATTTTTACATGTGGGGTAAACTGAAAGAAGAAGTGTATCGAACGTATCCTCACACGTTGGAGGAACAGAAAGAACAGATTATGAATGAAATCAGAAACATTACAGTGACAGAACTCACTTGAATCAGCCAGAATGTAGTTACCAGGTAATAATAATGGCGTATGGCCTCCGGAGAGGCCTGGTGCAGGTCTTTTACTAGTAGACGGCCTATTACGCGACCTGCATATCTGTGAAGATGAGTGCCCTACCTAGGATGATTTCTAATGTTGAATACGCCACACACAGCCAGCCCCCGAGCCATTAGAATTAACCAATTAGGGTTAAAATCCCCGACCCGGCCGGGAAACGAACTCGGGACCATCTGAACCGAAGACCAGTACGCTGACCATTCAGCCAACGAGTCGGACAGTTACCAGATACAATTCCTGTATAAACCAGAAAGGCTGACACTTCCAGCATATTTTATAAGGTAAGATTTCATATAAGATTGTATACACGCTCACAGCAGGGTGGCCGTGCGCGTCGTAAGTTCGGCTGAGGCACCTGCCGTAGCGCAGAGTACAAACACCACGCGTTCGGTCTTAGTTTATATGAGAGACCCTGTATTTAACAAAAAAACAACGCAACTATTTCTAAACTGCAGTCCAGCAGCAAAAAAAATCGCAAGAAGTAGAGAAGGATTGTGCGTTATGGGGAGGAGACTGATAGAGCCTTTCTTGTATCTTCCGAAGTAAGGGGAAGTAGGTGAAGCATGACTGATTATCTTATTAGTTTCTCATGTCCACAGAGGTACTGAATTGAGACTTTTACACAATAACAAAGCTGTAGTGGTGTCATTTTAAAAAAGAATCCTACAATTTCAGGCGCCAAAGTTATTCATTCTTAGATTAAAAGGAGAAAGTCGGAAGAGTCTATTTTTTCTTGTTATGATGCAGTGCCAACCATTCCAAATTCCATCGCGACAGGCAGGAAACAAGAATGATGGAACTCGGGAGATAATTCTAGAATGTTGAAGGGGAAAGGAAATGGTGACGGCTTAAAGATCAAATATCATTGTTGGCGACAGATAAACTATGTCCATCTAGATAAGAAACATCGCGACTATAATTATTCTACCTCAGTAGCGTATCCAGGATCGGCCGTGGGGGTGGGGGGTGGTTACAGTTACAGAATGATGATACAGCATAATGAAGGTGCATATGTAGTGATGAGTGTCACTATACGTACACCGATACAAGTAAATTATTCTGATATTCAGTTTGCACGATACGATACAAAAATCTTACATTAAAATACAAAACTCGAACAATATGATCGAGGTGAATAGTTTTACGGCGAATGCTACACTCAGATTACAATCCAACTTTCGAGGCTTCTTAGAAAATAGATTCAAGAGATCTGTTGGTTTTACCCAGTCACTAGTCGTTATATCAAATACCACACGAGTCCGACTCGTTGGTCAGCGTACTGGCCTTCGGTTCAGAGGGTCCCGGGCTCGATTCCCGGCCGGGTCGGGGATTTTAATCTCTTCTCATTAATTCTTCTGGCTCTGGGACTGGGTGTTTGTGTCCGTCCGAACACTCTCCTCTTCATATTCACATAGCACACTACAATACCAACCACCACAGAAACACGCAATAGTGATCACATACCTCAATATAGGGTTGGCGTCAGGAAGGGCATCCGGCCGTAAAACAAGGCCAAATCCACATGTGCTACGCAGTTCGCATTCGGGACCCCACAGGTGTGGGAAAAGCGGTAGGTAAAGAAGAATGCTCAAAAGAGCCAACACTTAAGAATCAATTTTTGCTTGTTTATTGTCAGTCTCTATTTTTTTTCTTTTGTAAAAGTTCATGTCTATCTACAAGAGTCGAAGAATCTTATCTATCGTGGCCTCAATAACCTCTTCACTCGATGACACTTTATACTTTTATAACTTAATTAAACAATACGCTACGTATTAGACTACACTACGTTAGGGGGAAGGAACATATTTTGCTAGCTAAAATTTATTGAAGTCGAATATATTTGACAGAAGCCACTAATATTGAGCCTTATTGACTTAGGGTGGTATCTGCCAGTGTTGCCAGGTCTCACAAAATTTCAGGCGATCTCCCGATTTGTTTGCAACACATCAGAAAATCCGAAAAAACAACAAAATCTCCCGAAATGTCTTCCAATCCAAATTTAATAAAAATGAATAATAATAATAAATGGCACATAATATATTTGTGCTGAAAAACTCTTACCCCGTCTCAATGCGTGACGTTTTATCGATAACATCATTCGTTAGGTACTTTCTCCACATTCATTTCAGGCTCGAATTACGTAATCTCTCCCCTCTTATTGAACTCAAAACGCACGCTTGACTGCATCATTCGATGGGAAATCCCCGACCTGCATATGATCAGATCAGGATGTTAAGCAAGTGAGTACGGTGAGTCCATCATACCATTTCTAACTGCGTGTTAAACATTACATTCAGAATCTTGACACTGAGTGGCGGATATTAAGATGCTGACAGTGCAGATCTAATAGAATTTTGGAATGCAGTATGTAAAGTTATAAAGGGAGATGGATCACAAATGTTTTCTGAGCTATCAATCCTGATTCCCCATTCATCATCTGCCAGTGTTGAAAGGATTTTTTTCTGTTATAAATCGAATGAAAACAAAAACCAGAAATAGACTGAGCACTCAAACGATCTCCGGACTTCTGCATTCAAAAAGGAATACAAAATCTGCATCCTGCTACGACTTCAAAATTTTCACGCAATTTCTACGCTTGTTGAATAATGGCATCTACAGGAAGAGTGAGGAGAAAGAAGAATAAGAAGCATAGATTGGCCAGAAAGTAACGGTGAGTGAAATTGTATATTTTTCTCACAATAACTTCACATGACTATTGCATTCTTTAATTTAGTTACATTACAAAATTTCAGTGCTCGAGAAACTACCGAAATTTTCATTAAAACTCGAGAATTTTTCACGTACAATTTGCCGATATTATATTTATAGACCTGGCAACACTGGTGTTTGCAGACGTTCCGTGGACACTTTCTGCTCTGCGGATCGTTTCCTGCACCTTGCTGCCAACTGGAATGAAAGTGGCTAAATATTTAGACAGTTCTCAGTTTGTTGCTATTTATCGGGTGTTTCTGGAGTATTATATTCTCGATATTCATATAGAGGCAATATTTTCATATACGTTTGCTATTTGTTTTTTATGTTGCACCGACACAGATAGCTCTTATGGCGACGATGGGACAGGAAAGGCCTAGGGATGGGAAGGAAGCGGCCGTGGCCTTAATTAAGGTACAAGCTTCGAACCCACTATCTACCGGATGCGAGCTCAAAGCTGCGCGCTCCTAACCGCACGGCCAACTCGCCCGATTTCGTTTACGTATAATGGTTTTTGACCGTCGTCAATGCTTCATGTGCAGCTAACAGCTAATAGTGCACATGTTTAGCCACCAGCCTATTATAAGTATAAATGAACAGTGGCAAAATAAGAACCTCTGAACAGAACACGACATGCTGAAGAGGTTGTTATGCCGAAGGATGCGAGACGAACTGCAGTAAAACGTAATATTCGTATAGCAAAGATCTCGTTCTGCTTCCCCGGAACTAAACGATTGTTAACCTGGAAACGTATCCTTTTATTTTTATCGGCCGTAAAAATCATAATAAATATGTTAAACCTAGGCCTACTTTTCTAGCCAGATATTTTTTTGTTGCTTTACGTCGCACCGGCACGGATAGGTCTTATGGCGATGATGGGACAGAAAAGGGCTAGGAATGGGAAGGAAGCAGCTGTGGCCTTAATGTACAGCCCCAGCATTTTCCTAGTGTGAAAATGGAATACCACGGGAAAGCATCTTCAGGGCTGCCGACTGTAGGATTCGAATCTACTATCTCCCGAATACTGGATACTGGCCGCACTTAAGCGACTGCAGCTATGGAGCTCGGTCCGAAAATTTGTACTTCATGTGATTTCTTCAGTATACCTAGTGTTTAATCGAGGCAGCGCATGAAGTTATAATTTCTGAATTTTAACACAAATTTAATTTAATATAATTACCTATCGGTAAGTATATAGTATTAATTTGATAGGTTACTGGAAATATTTAAACAAGGGAACTACAGCATGATAATTAAAAACAGATTTTTAGGTTAGAAATAAAACTAGACGATTATTTAAAATCAAATTAACAAATAATTATATTAAACTGGCATTTGATGGAGGACTTCTATTCTACTGATTAACGATACTTTGAACGCGATATTCTGGCATGATCGGACAGTGGCCTATGAAAATTAAGCAGTCTTTCAGGTATTATTCTTAGAAAAAAAAGTAAAGGTTACCATCGAGTCGGCTATTTATGTATAAAAAAGTATGACGGCATTTAGGACAAAATAAAAATCTGTCCTTCATTCACACACCTCTACAACCTTCACCCCGCCTTGAGAAAGGAATGCACTGCGAGCGAAATTTAAGATGCTTGTCACGCGCTTCTTAGACATTCCTCAAGTACATTCAATATTTACCTTCAAATATGGGAGCAATTTCCATCCTCATAAAATGAAATATTATCGACATACCTCGGTGGCACATACTGATGCTAATACAATTGCAACTAATCTCGCAAGCTTACAATGAATACAACTGCGTGTTCATATTCATATTACACCATCTCAAAACAAAATACAGCAGAGCCTGGTTATTTTGAACCTGAATTTTTAATGGTGCCTCGAGATTTTCTCAGACGCAGTCTCCATACGAAGATTGGCGATCCAATTATGATAACTCGCGAAGCAGCAGATTTCGATGGAAGTTCGTCCATACCAATAGCGCAGGTCTTTAAGCCAGGAATTTATCCGATTCTCAGGAATTTATCCGATTCTCCGCAGATAGTTTTCCTTTAATTTTTTCCCTTGATGATGAGTTTGAGAAGTTCATATCGTTCACCTCATGATTTGTCCGATGTACCTCAGCTTTCGTTTCTTGGCGGTTGTTAGCTCTTTTCTTTCCTTACTTAACAAGCTGAGGACTTCCTTATTGATCTTTCTTTGTACCCAGGATTCGAAGCATTCTTCTGTACAAGTTAATTTTGAAAGATTCAATCCGTCTCTCCAGTAAAGGGCTTCAAAACCATACAGAATGGCAGAGAAAACCTAGCATCGCAAGATCGGAACTCGGAGCTGAAGGTTGAGGGCCCTCATACTGATGAACAAATTTTTGGTTTGCACAATCCTGGATAAGATTCCATTCATCGGATCGCAATGCTCAGTCACTACAGTCCCAAGATATTTGAAGGATGACACTTGTTAAACAATTGTGTTGTTGATGTGCAGGGAGGCCTGCTTAGGTTCTTTTCGAAAATACAATCAGATTGGTCTTGCCAATATTCATAAAGACTAAATGTTGCACTGATCCTTACGATGTTCCTCTAGAAGTAGTGTTGCTGTAAGAATAATACAATGTAATTGTAGTACAGGAAATTATATCTCAGTGTTTCCTTGAGCAGCCGGCCCCGCGGTGTAGGGGTAGCATGCCTGCCTCTTACCCGGAGGCCCCGGGTTCGATTCTCGGGCAGGTCAGGGATTTTGCATCTGAGGGCTGGTTCGAGGTCCACTCAGCCTACGTGATTACAATTGAGGAGCTATCTGACGGTGAGATGGCGGTCCCGGTCAAGAAAGCCAAGAATAACGGCCGAGAGGATCCGTCGTGCTGACCACACGGCACCTCGTAATCTGCAGGCCTTCAGGCTAAGCAGCGGTCGCTTGGTAGGCCACGGTCCTTCGGGGATGTTGCGCCATGGGGTTTGGTTTGGTTGTTGGTTTTCTTGAGCATATGTCGTTAACGTCGTGTCGACGTGACCTGTTCCTTAGTCCCTTATTGGCATTTCAAAAACCTGGCAATCCTACTGCTCAACGACCTGTTCAGGTCGACCAGCGGATTCAGCCTATAGCATGTGAACACACCCCACACCACTATGGCGCTACCACATGCCTGCATGATGCCTTGTTGACGACTGGGGTCCATGGGGACTGCGCCGTATCCGAACTCTACCATCAACTCGAAACAACTGAAACAGTGACTCATCTGATCAACCTAACATGTCGCCTGTCCTCCATGGTCCAATGCTCAGGTGAGAAGCCTTGCCCGTTGTCATGGTGGTTCGTCTTCTGCACCCATATCCCACTGACATTAGATAACGCTGCATTGACCTGTTGACCTTGTTGGCCGTGCGGTTAGATGCACGCAGCTGTGATCTTGCATTCGGGAGACAGTGGGTTCCAACCCCACTGGAGGCAGCTCTGAAGATGGTTTCCGTGGTTTCCCCATTTTCACGCCAAGCAAATGCTGGGGCTCTACCTTAGTAAAGGCCACGACCGCTTCATTCCCACTCCTAGCACTTTCCTATCCCATCGTCGCCGTAAGACCTATCTGTGTTGGTGCGACGTAAAGCAAATTGTAAAAACCAACACCTCAGTGGCCCTCACAAACGTAGTAACGTTGGGGTCGGAAGAAAACAACAGTAACAAGACAAGTTACTGTGTCCTCCACAAACAGTTGAAACTTTCGACCGAGCTCGATAGCTGCATTCGCTTAAGTGCGGCCAGTATCCAGTATTCGGGAGATAGTGGGTTCAAACCCCATTGTCGGCAGCCCTGAAGATGGTTGGTTTTCCGTGGTTTCCCATTTCACACCAGACAAATGCTGGGGCTGTACCTTAAGGCCACGGCCACTTCCTTCCCACTCCTAGCCCTTTCCTGTCCCATCGTCGCCGTAAGACCTATCTGTGTCTGTGCGACGTAAAGCAACTAGCAAAATGAAACTTTCGAAAAAAAATTGGAAATACATTTTTTAATTGTATTTATTTACTTACTTCTAATTTAATTAATTTCTAATCATTAGATTGCATGCCAAAAATTCAATTAAATTTCAAACCTCTCCACAATGTTCATATGGAGTGGGGACATGACGGACGGTGATTCGTCCGTCGAATTGGTACGTTAAACCTTTAACAGACCACTTAGTGATATTCGACAGAAGTAGGCTATGTGCCAGCACTGAATTTCAACCTCTCCCTTTCTACTATCGTAAGGTTGACGTCAGGAAGGGCATCCGATCGTAAAAGCTCACTTCGAAGTTTCGTCTCACTTCGAACCCGACATGGTAGAGCAACGGGACAGAGGTTGGACATACATTGGGCATTTATTTATGTATTTATTGCTTAATTAATGCTTTAATTAATTATAAAGGAACTAGTGTATATAAAATTGTGTTGCGGTTGGCACTAATTCTTCCTTTTACTCTCTGTAAGAGAAAGTGTCTTACTTCAACCTGAAAATAAAAGTTCTTGTAAACGTGTAACATTATAACGTGCGCGGGGAGGGGGGTTAAACTTGTGAGTGGGTTTGGCTCGATATCGTAAGTCCCGTTGAAGGGCGAAACACGCAACCCATTGCCGGCTCAGCTGTCACGATATGAGGAGCCAGCCATTTTGATTCCGCACAACCAATTTATAGCTCGGACAGTTAACGTCTCCCTGTTGTGATTTATTAGGCGACTCCAATAAAATTTCCGAAATAAAACCTATCGAATGGGTTTTTCTCGCGCTCTCTGGCTTTCAGTTCCTTTTGTACTGACCATCAGAGGAAGTATATTCTCTTCATTCAATCACGATATGCAATAGGAGCTGAAATCGCGTCCAAATCCAAGTTTATTTTCCATCTTATTATTCATAAAAAAAAGTCGACTTGATAATCGTAAGTCTGCGAGTGCTAATGCTCCATGAAACTTCAGACTGCTTGCGTTACAGCATTAACTTTCAAAGCACTGTGTTAGTAGTATCAACGTCTTAGAGACTGTGACCTCTCTAACTTAAACGCTTTCAAAATTGGGTTAATTTCTTAGTGTAATGTGATCGTTTGTGTGTTTAGGCTACAGTTCTCAGCGTCTTACTCTGTTTTATTGACATCATCATCATCATCATAGGTTTTCTGCCATTCGGCAGTCTAGTCTTGGCTGTGACCTCCACAGCTCTCGATCTTGTGCCCTTCTCTTCACTTCTGCATAATCTTCCTTTATTTTTGTTATGCCTTTGCTGGTGAGATGTAGTGTTTACAGTGCACTATGTCTTCTGGTATGGGTTATATATCAAATTTGTTACTTTCATTGACCTGTCTCAGTCTCATCCTGGGCTTTGACAATTTGAAAGTGACTGTGGTATAAGTGATGCTAGTAATACCATTCCTTATGCAGCCAGTCCCTGTTATGAATGGTGTGAAAATATCGCTCATAGGGTCGGTTGGTGCATGCATTTCAGTGGGCTTGGCAGACCGATATGTAATAACTGCTGGCTCAGTGAGGAAAGCAACGGGAAACTACCTCACTCCTCATTTCCCTAGTACGCCTCTTCAGTGACGCCTAGGCTATTTATGACAGCTGTTGGCGGAGCTGCAGAGGATCAAACCAGCATTCGGGCTGAATACCCAACATACACATACATGCTCTCTAAACTGATATCGTCTCCTTCCCCTACCTCGTTTTCCTTTTATCATCCCTTCCATTGCTACCCGTAGTAAAGTATTATGTCTTAGATTATGCAATGCCGGTCGAGTTGGACGTGCGGTTAGGGGCGCGCAGCTGTGTGCTCGCATCCGGGAGAAACTGGGTTCGAATCCCACTATCGGCAGCCCTGAAGGTGGTTTTCCGTGGTTTCCCATTTTCACACCAGGCAAATGCTGCGGATGTACCTTAATTAAGGCCACGGCCGCTTCCTTCCCATTCCTAGGCCTTTCCTGTCCGATCGTCGCCATAAGACATATCTGTGTCGGTGCGACGTAAAGAAAATAGCAAAGCAATTATGCAATATCCAAATTTTCTTCCTTTTTTGGATTACAGTCTGCATGCTCCTCACTTTCCCCACTCTCTTCAGAACTTCCTAATTTGATATTCTGTCTTCACAGCTTACTCCTTCAATTTTTCTCCAAATCCACATCTCAAATGCCTCTATTCTTCTCTGTCTTCCTTAATGTCCATGTTTCTGAGCTCTTTTAATTTTAGACATATCTGTCTTATTCACTCGAATATATCATAAGAAATTTGAAATTAATAGGTAATACAAAACAGTAGAAAAGGTGTAGTGTAGTGGTTAGTGTGATTAGATGCCATCCCCGGAGGCCCGAGTTCGATTCCCGGCTCTCCCGCGAAATTTGAAAAGTGGTACGAAGGCTTGAATGGGATCCATTCAGCCTCGGGAGATCAGCTGAGTAGAGGGGTTTCAATTCCCACTTCAGCCATCCTCGAAGTGGTTTTCCTTGGCTGTGTACTTCTGCAGGTAAATGCCGGGATGGTACCTAATTTAACGCCACGGCTGCTTTCTTCCTCTTCCTTCCGATCTTCCCATCCCACAACAAGACTCCTGTTCAGCACAGCAGGTGAGGCCGCCTAGGCGAGGTACTGGTCCTCCTTCCAAGTTGTATCCCCTGACCAAAAGTCTCATGCTCCACGGCACTGTCCTTGATGTGGTAGAGGTGGGATCCCTCGCTGGGTCCGAGGGAAAAACCAACCCTAGAGAGTAAACGGATTAAGAAAGAAAGAAAGAAAGAAAGAAAGAAAGAAAGAAAGAAGTTCTACTTTTTAACTTCGAAACCCACAATTAGATACAAATTTAAATTCGTTCCGGACGTAAAGACAGATTACAAAAAATACAGGATATGTCCGTCAAATGCTGGGCGGACTGCAACCCTACGTTTAATGAAACAGACAGCTGGATTTTAAAAATTAACACTATTATTCTTATTAGTCATCAGTAGCAATGTTCGAGATAGTGGGTTCGAGCCCCAGTGTCGGCAGCCCTGGAGAAGGTTTTCCGTGGTTTCCCATTTTCACACCAAGCAAATTCTGGGGCTGTACCTTAATTACGGTCACGGCCGCTTTCTTCCCATTCCTAGGCCTTTCCTTTCCCATCATCGCCATAAGACCTATTTGTGTCGATGCGACGTTAAACAAATTGTAAGCAATGTTCGGGAGAAAGATATATGGCACCCGACATTCCTGTTCCTTGTTGATTTGATGTAGCACTATAATATCAGGTTGCGTTAGATAAAGCGCCTTGCCAACATTTCATTTAGTTAGACTTCAAAATAAACCTCTTGTGGCACTGCTGTCGAGAGATTTAACGTGTGTATGTGTGCGCGAGAGATTTGATAACCTTTCTCATTAACCGACCGCGTCTCATTCCGTGATGGAATGCAGCAGTGGGGCTGTCACTACGTTATGTGTGTCGCAAATGCTTATTTTCCAGTGAGAGGCGTTATTAAATGAGGTGCGAACTCTATCTCTTCAGTTCTCATGCCCTCTCACTCTCGTCGTGTCAAGCCGTCTACCTCCCTGACTGCCTGCTTGCTTGCGTGCCCTTTGACGTCCTGGCGGCGGCGTCTATTTCTAGTCGTCGCTGCGACATAATCATCATGCCTTTGTGGATGAGAAGGCAGTAGTAGATGAATCTACCATCAATCATTCGGGCAGTGTGTTTTTAATGTCAAGTCTTCCCTTATTTCGAACTGATTAATTCATCAGGTTGGCTCGCTTCAGGTGGAGCTTGGGACATAGCCAAAGCCAACAAGATAGATGACTGATAGCTCCATTCTGGCAACGGAAGGGTACCTCATTCTCCCCACCGAACGAGACTATGACAATTGTTTTAATTAAAATACGCAAGAAGCAGGTCACTTCTCTTTCGTCACATGACTCATCTGTAACTAACCACGTGTTTGTTATTCTAAGACACCTTCACAAAGCGGACGCGCAACGAGGCTCTATTTTCTTATTTCTTTACTAGCCGTAACTGGATGGAGGGGAGATGCTAAACTAGAGGTTTGAATTCTTTTTTTTTTTTTTTTGCTAGGGGCTTTACGTCGCACCGACACAGGTAGGTCTTATGGCGACGATGGGATAGGAAAGGCCTAGGAGTTGGAAGGAAGCGGCCGTGGCCTTAATTAAGGTACAGCCCCAGCATTTGCCTGGTGTGAAAATGGGAAACCACGGAAAACCATTTTCAGGGCTGCCGATAGTGGGATTCGAACCTACTATCTCCCGGATGCAAGCTCACAGCCGCGCGCCTCTACGCGCACGGCCAACTCGCCCGGTAGGTTTGAATTCTAAACAAATATTTGTTCAATATCTGTACATGAGAACAGGGTGCATTTTGCCCGAAGGCAGATCCGAACCTCAGTAGCGGTGTGCCTGAGCCGGAGTTTACGTACGGTAGGTTGGCCAGTTCCTTTCCGTTCCTCCATTCCCTTACCCCCCCCCCCCCCCCCCCCACGAACAGCGCGTTGCAACCCATCCAAATCTTGACCACGCCCAATGTTGCTTAACTTCGGGATCCGGTGTTTCAACACGGCTACGGCCGTTGGCACATGAGAACTAAACAAACGTTAATCACATTTTAGTCATTTTACAGGAGAGGAAAAACGTCAGTTGTAGAGCATTTTTGCTACATTGTGACTTAAGCAATAAATGTTCATCGTTTTTCTTGATATGTTTTGTAACATTCTGATCACTGAACACATTCATTAATATAATTTACACTTACATGGTTAACTGAGCCTCCGTGGCTCAGGCGGCAGCGTGGCGGCCTCTCACCGCTGGGTTCCGTGGTTCGAATCCCGGTCACTACAGGTGAGATTTCTGCTGGACAAGCGGAGGCGGGACAGGTTTTTCTCCGGGTACTCCGGTTCCGGTTTTTTTCTGTCATCCTTCATTCCAGCAACACTCTTCATTATCATTTCATCTCACCTGTCATTCATTAATCATTGCCTCAGAGGAGTGCGACAGGCTTCGGCAGCCGGCACAATTCCTATCCTCGCCGCTAGACGGGGGCTTCATCCATTCCATTCCTGACCAGGTCGAATGACTGGAAACAGGCTGTGGATTTTCATTTTCATGGTTAATTATTATTTTATTTCCATAAAAATAAGATGACAGCGGACTTCCGTTTATATGGCTCTAAGTTTCATAAAATGGCTGAAATGTGACCCACGTTGGTACAGGTATTATCATTTAAACCAGGGCCTCTCAAACGCCCAAAATTTCACGCGCGCAGACAGCGGCGCAGAGTTCCTGTCCACAGTGCATCGGTCCCGCTCGGCTCGGCTCGGACCAACGCTTCGTCTCTGGGCTACTCGGCTGAGCTCGGCTCAACTCGGCTCGGATTTGGAGCGCTACGGAGCAAATGAGGAAGAGGGAAACAGGGCGAGCGAGCGAGACAGGCGCGGGGAAAGAGAGAGACAGCGCTATTGCTCCAAATCGAGGAGTGGTGGTCTGCACTCTGGTCAAACAAGCGAGGTCGTCTTTTGCATCGTGCACAGTGCATGCACCAGGCGCATGCACCCTGAGAGGCCCGGACTTAGACTTTCACGACCCTTGTAACTATTCATTATGCAATGCTTTTGGGATTATGCAGTGTAATTAAAATATATAAACTCACTCAACGCGCGTTTCAAAAGCTACCTTGCCTTTCCTCATCAGGACAAAGCAGAAAACTGAAACACGACGCATCAATCGTTGTTAAGAGAAATCAACAAAGAACTTAAAAAATGGTACCCTAAAGTGTAATTGGGACGCCTTTTTTTAGCCCTATGCTAAGGACAACGAATGACAGCAATAAAGCTTCACTCTTTGATGGTTCTGATAATAGGTAGCAATAATTCTCTGAGGCTGTAGCCTGTATAAAACAGTATCGCCCTCAGAATCATCAGGGAGGCGGCTGAAATACTTAAAACACCCAGATAATTTTAACCCCGATATAGGAAACTCCAAAATTTGTCCCTGCCCTCGTTTCTTCAAATTCTTCTGTCGACCGGTTTCAGAGAGGAACGTAGCTTACCCGTAGCAACGTAGCAAAACTAAATTCGTCGCCACATTGAATTTAAAACTGTGAAATAATTTCTCAAACCTGTTTAAAATCATAAAGATAGTTTTCAAATACTTTGCGCAATTTCACAGAGGTTTTTGAACCGGGTTGAAACACTTTCACTCCGCCTTAGAAGTTAAACTATTTTAGGTGCCATTGTATTTAGCGTGAGAACTCTGTGTATGCTAATAGAATATCAAAAGATTAGCTGTCCTAATAGGTCAGCTAGGCAGTAAGGCATGGACGTTGAGAAGAGGCGAGCCTGTTCGTCTCCCACGGTATCTCCATACAGTGAAACAATTTCATGCGAAATGTAAATTGGCCGTTTGACATGGATGGAAGTTAATTGTAGAACAAGCGAGTCGTTGTAACGTACCTCCAGTACAAACACTAGCGCTCTCGAGTGTTCTCTCCTCTTCGCTGCGTCATCATGACAAACAAATGACAATCACTAGGGTAAAACAATTGGCGATGATCATGTCAGAGCAACATAAGCACGTTTTAAAATCAAAACATTAAATGAAATAAGCAACGTCTTTATAATATGTGGAGTGCATGCAGTTTCTATCCTTTTCTCCTTGTTCAATTGCTACTCTTCTTCTGAGCACTCATTGAGCACTGCAAGTGCTTTTACCTATACCATTCGTAAAGGTAATATACGTTTCCTTGGCTGAATGGTCAGCGTACTCGTCTTCGGTTCAGAGGGTCCCAGGTTCGACTCCCGGCCGGGTCGGGTAAATTGCATATTATTAATTCTTCTGGTTTGGGGACTGTGTTTTTGACTTCGTGTTAATACAAATCGTTTCATCTACACACATCACTTTATAACAACCATAAAATAATGCAATAGTGAATAACGTTTGCGATAGGAAGGGCATCCGGTCGTAAATCTGAACCAAATCCACAGCTCATGACGATCCTAATAAACTGGGAAAGAACTAGGAAGAAGACCATTCGTAAATGTAATCGTGTAATCTACTAGAATACAAAACTCATCATCTCAACAACAACAAACCCGAGGTGCAACAGTTCATCAAAGGTCTCGACCTGCCAAGACGACTGCTGCTCAACCAGATGGCCTGCAGATATTGGAGTGCCACGCAGTCAGAGTGATGATATCTTCACTCTTCAGGCATATGGATGGGTCCACTACCTCCCATACCAGCCCCTCCTTGATTGGTGTCACAGGCCTCAATGAATTCCATTCCATCTTTCAGTCCAGAATTGTAATCCTTGGATTGACTGGGAATCGAACCAGCGGCGTCTGGGTAAGAGGCAGGCACAAGACTCTTACACTACGGGGTTGAAAACCAGTATCAATGTCATCGTGAATGTAAAACGTATTGAGATTGAAATTTGTTACAAGGTTCTTGAGACTGCCGTAAAAGAGAATTTGCCTGAAGAATACATTTCTCCACAATCATCATTCTTTACAGAGTAGATAATATCTGTTTTCCTCTTTCAATTAATGCTAGAATGCCACTGTTTTTCCCTTTTAAAAACCAAACGTAACCATCATCGGAGTAACCTAATTTACATGTGTTCTAGTCTTCAGTCAAGTGCGTGTTTACGGGCGTCACCTAGTGGTTGTCAACACGGTGAGAAGAACTCTTTTGTAAGCGACCTCTCTCTCTCTTCTGTAACTACATGATCTTACAGTTCAACATATTAGTTCTTGAAATACACAGGTCTCATTAGTCGTGAGCTGTTGCGAGTAATATGTACCGTACTGAAGGACGTCCCTCCAATGGGGTGGCCTGTCCTTTTTTAAAGGTTTCTTGTACAGTAATTAAACAATATACTGTAATTAAAGTATGAAGGCTTTCACGGCCGGTGTCAATGTAATGAAAATCTTCCGGGATATTATGCCGTGGTCCATTCCTCTCGCTTCTCCCAGACGTCTCGACATGTGCCTTGGATTTTGAATAAGGCACAGTTATCATCATCATCATCATCATCATCATCATCATCATCATCCAGGGAGTTCGTTAATATAGGAAGGCAATACACATGTAGACATAGGTTGCCACAGATATGGACGTCTGGGAGAAGCGAGAGGAGTGGACCAGAGCATAATAGCCTGGAAGATTTTTATTATATAGTATATTGTAAGTTTAACTTATAAAACCTATGCGCACTGAAATACTGAACGTTTTTAAAGGTAATGGTCGATAGGACCACCGCACAGTGACGTCTTTGAAGTGCCGAGACCTGTACCAGGTGTGACCTGACATCTAGAGAGCGAGTGTAAACACCGCCTGTGTTCGTAGTGGCAAGGGGACGTGAATTGTTGTCTTTCAAATGCGGCCCGATAGTGGGGGCCAGATAAATGGAACATTCCATTGTCGAAGTTGTGCGGATATTTCACATTCCTCGGTCGACGAGTCGCGCGTGTACCTCGTGGAAGGCATTATCACGAACAGTGAACAGTGCAGTGACTGACCACGAATGCTTAATGATCGCGATTAGCTTCTGACTAAAATCATCCGTGGTAACAAACAAGCCACACTGGCTCAAATCACATCCACATTCAATTATGGAGGTACCAGAAAAAACGTACCAGAAATAAAGAGGGTCCAAATCTGTGGCAACCTATGTCTACGTGTGTATTGCCTTCCTATATTAACGAACTCCCTGGATGATGATGATGATGATAACTGTGCCTTATTCAAAATCCAAGGCACATATCTTAAACGTGTAATAATAATAATAATAATAATAATAATAATAATACATTTCTTTAACGTGCATGTTTTTTACTATCTGCTTTATGTCGCACGAACACACAGATAGGTCTTTCTTTTTTTATATTTGGCTGGTATAAAAATTGGAAAACCCGGAAAGACATGTTCAGGAATGCTAACAGTGCGGTTCGAACCCACAATCTTGCGAATTCAAGCTGACAGGTACGTGACTCAAACCGCGAAGCCACTCGCTCGATTATTATTATTATTATTATTATTATTATTATTAGCCGGCCTGGTGGCTATGATCGTTAAGGCGTTTTAAGTCTATACGGTCTGACACCGTGGTTAGCCGGCTCGAGTCCCGTTGATCGAAACAATTTTCACTATCAGAATGTTGGCAGGCAGGGTAGGTGAGGTGGTGGTATACAATTTCTGATCACTAGATTGTGTACCAAAAGCCTGGAAATTCCAAATTCTCCGCAGTGCTCATATGGAATGAAAATATATGACGCTGTTGATGCTGATTTGTCCGTCGAATGGGGATAAAAGCCTTGAGGAGATCCCTTGGTACTATTAGAAAGGAGTAGGCTATATGCCGGCACCGGGATTCACCTTCTCCCTTCCTATCTCTTCTATATCACGTTATTCATTTCATCTCATCTCATTAACTCCTCTTATCAGGTTGACGTCAGGATGAGCATCCGGTCATAAAAACTGGCTACGAAGATTCATCTGACTTCATACCCGACCCTGTAGAGGAACGGAACAAGTGATAGAAGTACATTATTCAAATACTGGGGCCGTACCTTAATTAAGGCCACGGCCGCTTCCTTTCCACTCCTAGCCCTTTCCTGTCCCATCGTCGCCATAAGACCTATCTGTGTCGGTGCGACGTAAAGCAACTAGCAAAAAAAGGTACATTATTATTATTATTATTATTATTATTATTATTATTATTATTATTATTCACTGATAAGAGTGCCTTCTTAATAGAAGTTTCTTAGCACAAATTTACCTGCAGTCATTGTTGGAAAACTCGGATCGCAGAGATGGTTCTGGTTTAAGGAATGTTAAACACTTACTGTGTTCGGAGTGTGAAAGCTGCTGATGTGATCGACGAGGGCAAGTGAAGGCCTTTGATGATCTCCTGCCACAACTTCTTGTTTATTACGTCCACGAGACCTCCACGTGCAATGACTAGATTGTACAGCTCGTACAGATCGAGCACCGATTTGGCCATGATGGGCAGCCGGTTGATGGGCGTCCCTGAAATTAAAGAAATTCAATCAAAATTCAACATATTTCAACTCTTCCCTATGTTATAGATAGACAACATAATTTTTAGGAAGTAGATTAACAGGTTAAAATGCAAATTCATTTGGTGATTCGGAATTGTCGTCTAGCTCGTCCTCCATATATAATGTAGTAAGAGTAACAAATTCTAGGTGTTCTGGTAAAGGAGCGCCTGATGTTTGTGCAAAGCTTATAGCATAACCGTTGTGCAGGCTATCGTGTTCTTGCTACTCGCTTCAGTAAGTTTGAATTCTAGCCTATACTCTGACTGTCCAAAAATCCGGGGCCCTCATTATAGACTATTATCATTTACGATGTCTGGTAACATAGTACGCATGCACAGAATTGGTGTTTCGACATCAACAATCAACACTGCCCCACTCCAGCACCCAAAAAGGAGAAGAAGATAGTGTTGAAGGCACAGTATGTGTGTTGCTATACCGTGGCGGCAGAGATTTAGTTATACTGTAACATTTTAAGAGGTCTAGAAAGTCAAGAATAACGGCCGAGAGGATTCGTCGTTCTGACCACACGACACCTCGTAATTTGCAGGCCTTCGTGCTGAGCAGCGGTCGCTTGGTAGGCCAAGGTCCTTCAAGGGCTGTAGTGCCACGGGGTTTGGTTTGGTTTGGTAACATTTTAAGAGGAAACTAAATATATGGTTGCTGGGAAAGCATTCAAGGGGAACATGCCATCCTCAATAACTGTGGGAGATTACACCTTCGAGGGAGTTGATTAGTTTAAATACTTGGGATCGACAGTGACCTACTCAAATGATACCTCCTATAAAATTAAACAGAGATTAATAGCAGCTAACAGAGCCTATTTTGCTCTAACAAGACGTATCTCCTCAAGGCACTTGATTTGTACCACTTATAAGACCTGTGCTTGCATATGCCTCGGAAACTTGGCCATTAACAGCAAAAGATACCGGAATGCTGGATGCCTTCAAAAGAAAGGTAGCCTAATTCTAAGAATCATCGGCCCAACCTGTGAAGGAAGAACATGGAGAAGGTACAATCATGAACTGTACAGCATTTATAAAAATCCACCTATTAGATGAAATCAGCCAAATAGAGGAGGGCCGGATGCGTTGCACGGATGAGTGATGTGGAAGTACCTATAGATATATTAAATGGAAATCCAGGGGGACAAACAGGACGAGATCTACCGAGAACCAGATGGATGGATAGAGTCATTGAAGGTCTTCGGGAAATGGGCTGTAGAAATTAGAAAACTTTAGCGGTGGATCGAGATAAATGGCGGAAGACTGTTGAAGAGGCCAAGGTTTACAACGACCTGTACATCGATGGAAGACGAAAAAGAGGAAGAAGAAGACTGTAAGATGTTATCACAAGTGAATCGAGGCCGCACTGTTGGCATGTGGAAGGCTCACATGGCCACCCAGCAATAGTTTAAGCAATAGCATGCAGAACGAGGTGAAGAAAGAATGCTAGATCATAGGAAACATAACAATGCTCTTAAAAGAACTAATCCGGAATAGGATGCTGGAATCATTCAAATTCTACGTTTGCAGCTATAAGTAATGCGAATGGATGAAAAGGTATTTTGCTCTGATCCAGGTAAACAGCTGAAGTGCTGGCGTCCAGTTGGCAAGCGTTGTGAAGAGCCCTTGGTTCAGGTAACTGATCAGTCGGATCGCGTCACATGTGGCTTACTGGTGTAAGTGTATAAGTGGCGTTAGTCCAGGAAAGTTCATACAGGGCATTCCACATATGAATACTTGGGAATATGTGGACATTTTAGAAGGTGCTGTTCTTCCTAGTGTTCTACTTATTTACCTCGTGGAAGAAGTTCTGGTTATCAAGATTGTGCAGTATGACTGCCCTGTTCACACTGCATATGTAACCAAAGTTTTCTTCGAACAGCATCCTGACTTAGACATAATATAACATGTTTGGGCAAGAATGGTAAACAAATGGGTTCCAGGTCATTAGAAGATAAGAGCCGCATTTAATTGGTTCCAATGAGTTTCTTTCGCAGGGATCAGGTGGGTTATAGTTCGAATATAGCCATTCACTATTGCCATTATGTGATCTAATAAACTGATATGTTTCTCTGGGCCGATGACCTCTATGTAAAGCCCATTTTAAACAATCGTCATCAGAAGTTTGTCTCATAGCCAAGGTATCATTATTAGTAGAATGTTATTTTCAACTATATTGTGTGATTATATTAACACACTTGTTTCCAATACTTCGTCTTGAATTATAGTAATTTTACTGGCTGTCTTATATTACCTTTATTTTATTAGTCTTCAAATGTAGTCATTTTGCTGGAAGTCTCTCTTTATTTTAATTTTATTAATACTGATATACTGTCGTGATACGTCTGCTTCAAGCTTGTTTTGAACCTTGAAATAAAATAATTTAGTCAATTGAATATAAACTTGTAGGTTTTACATCTGCCTTCTTCCAGGTCACGTTCCAAGTATGCAATGAAGCCAAACATTTATGCGGGAAGTTGATTGTTGGAGACAGCCTGGCGAACTTGCTGAAAGGTTGACGAACAAAACGCACTGTAGCGCATACAGTAACGACTTGGAAGCTCTAAGTGAGTGTTGATAATGACCTATAAAACGAACATTTTCGTGTCTGAGTAATTCACATTCAGTGGACCCCCTCCAAGTCTGTGCTGGTGGGTGAAACAGGATGCTATTTTGAAATCGTCCAGAGAGATTTATGCGTCTCTTCTGCAAGAGCGGATTGTTAATTATGTCCAGCCAGGTAGGCTGGTTGGCAGAAAATATAGAAATATACCAGAACTGTACTGCAAGATCCACTATTCCTTTTACTAATTTCTAACAATTAGAAAGAAATTCCGTATCTTTATGATACTACCGTGGAAATTCTGATGTTTTTATTTTCTAACAATCTGCTTTACGTCGCATTGACACAGATATGTCTTATGGCGTCTATGGGATAGGAAAAGGTTAGGAGTGGGAGGGAAGCGACCGTGGTCTTAATTAAAGTGCAGGCCCAGCATCTACCTGGTGTGAAAATAGGAAACCGCAGAAAACCATCTTCAGGGCTACCGACAGTAAGGTCAGAACTCACTATGTCCTGAATGCAAGCTCACAGCTACCGAGCTCGATAGCTGCAGTCGCTTAAGTGCGGCCAGTATCCAGTATTCGGGAGATAGTGGGTTCGAACCCCACTGTCGGCAGCCCTGAAGATGGTTTTCCGTGGTTTCCCATTTTCACACCAGGAAAATGCTGGGGCTGTACCTTAATTAAGGCCACGGCCGCTTCCTTCCCAGCCCTAGCCCTTTCCTGTCCCATCGTCGCCATAAGACATATGTGTCGGTGCGACGTAAAGCCAATAGAAAAAAAAACTCACAGCTATGTGACACGAACCACACAGCTACTCGCTCGGTACAGAATCTATTTTTCATCAAGCAGTTCAAATATGAAGATTAGAAATTACTGTCTGGATAAGTAAAAGCACTTCTACGCTTCGGAATGTCATTTTGAAAATAAACTATCTCCTGAAAATACCATTCTGTGTGCAAGAAACATGAATATTTTATTTAATTCGAATAATAATAATAATAATAATAATAATAATAATAATAATAATAATAATAATAACAACATTCATTTAAGCTAGCTCATTTTCTTCATATACCTGTTTTCTCTTCTCACTGCTGTCCCCTCTATTGTGCACAATGTAATATTTATTTACTTTTTTATTGTAGGCCTACTATACAGTTACTTCTGTGCCACATCTGTATTTATCTTACTGTGCCTAGCTATAAGTTGTTGTCTTCGTTTTACTTTCAATATTTAATTTTCTTCGTTCTTTTCTTTTTGCTTTTATGTTTTGTTGTTAATGGTTGTGTGTCTACAATTATTTTGTTAGTTTTTAATTTTCTTCCGCTATTTTTACCATTAGATGATTTTCCTCATTGTTCTACTTATTTTTTATGTTTGCATTGTGCTGCTCCATTGTAAATATATTTTTTCATTGCGGAACTCTGAAATTCGGCTTCACGCTGTTTCACTCACTCACTCACTCACTAACAAACAAACAAACAAACAAACAAACAAACAAACAAACAAACAAACAAACAAACAAACAAACAAACAAACAAACAAACGTGCCCGTCGGAGAGGCCTGGCTCACATATTTCGACCTGACGCCTATAAACGACCTGCGCGTCTATGAGGATGGGGCCCTACCTATGATGAACTTTAATGTTGAAAACGGCACAACCAATCACCCCTGAGCCATGGCAATTAACCAATTAATGTTAAAATGCCCGACCCGGCCGGGAATCGAACTCGGGACCCCTTGAACCAAAGGCCAGCACGTTAACCATTTAGCAATGGAGCCGCTTAAATTCAAATAATGTTATATCAATATTACAACTTCATATTATTATTATTATTATTATTATTATTATTATTATTATTATTATATTTTTTACGTTTCCCGTAATTATATAGAATAAGAGGAAGAAGAATTTCAGCTTTCACGACATTGTTTCCTGTTATCAAATGCACTAGAGAAAAAATGCCCTTAACTGCGGCACCTGGCAGTTAAACCTGCAGCAGTTCTAGGGTTAGATAATACTGATTAATTACCTTCAGTTTTTGGAACTGCGTTTTTCCTCTTGTCAGCACCGACTTCACGCCACTGTCTTAATATGTAGTTTTTATTTCGCAGAATTGTATTTATTTGTGTTTCTCGTACACAGAATGTATCTGCAAGCTCACGAACACTGCACGTATTTGCTTGCTCATACTCGATAATTTCAACTTTTTCATGGATTGTCAAATGTTTACGTTCACACGCCATGACACTCGAGACAAAACAACTGACAAGGGAGTGAAGAGAAAAATGAAGTTACAGCATGTGTCCAACTGATGGCGGTAAAAGGACTTCGGACCCATGAGTCAGGCAACATTTTATGACTTTCTTTATTCACCCACTTCTAGCTAACGGTATTGGAGGGCTAGGCGGCTGGACTAGCAGATATGGAAGAACCCTGATAGCCTTCTTGTCAATACAATACATTTCTGTACAGTCCTCAAAACTTTTTTTTTTTTTTCAGTTTTGTAACACAGTTTAGAGATAAAGTAAGGTTTAGGACAGACATGCAGCATCAACTCAATGTTCTATGACGTCATAACAGTGCATTGCCGTCTGATAATCTGGAGTGGGCGCTGTGCTGTCAACGTTAGCAGCGCCGGCCCGGACGATTGTCGTTTATAATTGAGCAAATTAAAGTTACACTAAATGTTAACATTTAATACACCATGCATTAAACGGTTCTTATTTTGGGTTTTTGATTTTTATCGAGGAAAAACCCGTCATAAAATTCAATCAGCAGTGGTTTTGAAATTCGCCCCCTCGGAAAAGAGGTCATGGGAACATGTCGGTAATAACTAGAAAAGGCTGGCTCAATCGGCAGAGTAAACTTTTCTGGACGGTAATTATACAGTCAGTGAAATTGGAGTACCCTGTACCTGATTCTTCTTCTTCTTCTTCTTCTTAATCTGCTTACCCTCCAGACTTGGTTTTTCCCTCGGACTCAGCGAGGGATCCCACCTCTACCGCCTCTTCCGCTATTTTTACCATTAGATGATTTTCCTCATTGTTCTACTTATTTTTTATGTTTGCATTGTGCTGCTCCATTGTAAATATATTTTTTCATTGCGGAACTCAAATTCGGCTTCACGCTGTTTCACAAACAAACAAACAAACAAACGTGCCCGTCGGAGAGGCCTGGCTCACATATTTCGACCTGACGCCTATAAACGACCTGCGCGTCTATGAGGATGGGGCCCTACCTGGGGCCCTGGGGCCCTGGAGCTTCAGACTTTGGGTCGGGGGATACAACTGGGGAGAATGACCAGTACCTCGCCCAGGTGGTCTCACCTGCTATGCTCAACAGGGGCCTTATGGAGGGATGGGAAGATTGGATGGGGGAGGCAAGGAAGAGGGAAGGAAGCGGCCGTGGCCTTAAGCTAGGTACCATCCAGGCATTTGCCTGGAGGAGAAGTGGGAAAGCACGGAAAACCACTTCCAGGATGGCAGAGGTGGGAATCGAAGCCACTTCTACTCAGTTGACCTCCCGAGGCTGAGTGGACCCCGGTCCAGCCCTCGTACCACTTTTCAAATTTCGTGGCAGAGCCGGGAATCGAACCCGGACCTCTGGGGGTGGCAGCTAATCACACTAACCACTAGTACCTGATTACTATGAAATAAAAATAAAGAATCTTAAGAGGAGGGGAAAAGGTAATTCATAGTGGTTTTTGGTAAATTAGGTGAATTCATAGTAGGCTATATTCCAGGGAATCGCTGAACAGGTGGAAGGAATATTATTACAATCTTTTCCACGTAAAAGGAGATCTTTCAATTAACGTCGCGAACATCCGAGCTCATGGAGCGGACGAAAATGATGGTATGAAATTACATTTGAGAAAGAGGAAAAAGGAATGGTAAATAAACTCAAAGGAGCAGGAGTTGATAAAATTAGACCTCAAATGGTAAACTATAGTGGGAAGGAAGGGATTAAATGGCTCCACAGAGTAATTAATAAGATTAGCATGGAATGTCAGTAGGTACCTTCTGATTGTAACTACTATAGAAGTATTTCATTTATCAGTATACAAGACAAAATATTCACTGCCTTGTTTGTAAAAGAGGGTGTGATAAATGGTTGAGAGTAAGCTGGATGAAAACCAGTGTGGTCACACCACACAGCGCCCGTCAGGATCAGACTTGGTAGCTAAATGAAAAATGCTACGAGAGGTGTACCGGGCGGTACACCTCTACACCGTTTATTTAAAAGTTGCGCCAGTTGAAACTCCTCTTCTGGAGGAAGGTTGAACTTTATCTATTCTATTAATTCTCTACTTTCTCAGAAGATGTCACCACGTGGAAAATTTTGAGTTTTTGAACTGTGTCCCTTTTGATGTGTTTTTGTTTCGCTTGAAGTAAGAAGTGTGAACTTTCTCTTCTAGAGGACACTACTGAAGAATTACAATAGTGCAACCTAGTGCGAAATCAAAGAACTATTTTGTTGGAGAAATGTTTATTTCAAGAGTTTGTTCTTTGTTAAATTTCTTTCTGTCATGGTTTAAGTTGGCTGTATACCCCTCTTTTTCCCCTTATTTTGGATCTAGCCAATCCCGAATTTCTTTAATTAATTTTCCACCAATAATGTGTTTCTTCTTCCTCTATGTAGGGGTTTCTTTTCCCTAGCCAATAAAAACTTTGAGGGAGGGTGTTTTATTTCCCCTAACGCCTAGAATCTTCCGCGAGAGGATATAAACTGCTGATTTTGGGGTCTCCGGGCCACTTCTGTTCCATCTTTCAGTGTATTAAGTACATAGCAGGAGGCGGGAAGCGCCTCTTTCTTCGTCAGCCGTTCAACACCAGGTAATGGCCTATTAGTAACTTCTTTTCTGGCTAGGTCGGCAGTTTAACACTCGCGGCGGGTTCGAAGCATTTCCATCATGTAACCTTTTCCTAAAATGTAATTACTCTTTTCATCTTTTTCTTGTAAGGCTACATATTGGGATAGAGAGTGCTAACCCTCTCGAGCTCCCACTCACATTTGTTTTGAGGTGAACTTATTTTCTCAAACTATTCTTCGTTTATGTAATGTAAAGTGTTCTTCTCTAAGTCACCTCTGTAGTATGGGATTAGCCCTTGCGTTAGCGGCCCAGAGCCAGATTAGGTTTTAAAAAAAACAAAGTGTATTAGGAGTGCAAGATCGCCTCCTCTCAAATTGTTATTTTAGAGGTCATGTAATCAACCTTCTTTTCATGTAATAGACCTCTGTAGGTTGGGTATTTTACCCCTGTGAATACGTCCTTAGAGGACAGCTTGAAGGTAGAGTTTGGTTTGGCCTTTGAGAGGCTTAAATTTTAAGAGCGGATCGCTCTTTTGAAAATGGAGTGTCATATGCCTCGTGGAGGCTTTTCTGTGTAATTCGGAGCCAGGGGCTCCTAGGGATGAATGGGGTTTTCTGCCCCTCTGTTAAAACTTGTGTTTGTGGTAAAACTGAGCTGATCGCAGAAGTCAGGGCGTGAAGCCCAAAACCTGTAAATATTGTATCTCCCCTTGTTTTGCTACATTGTACCTGCCATGTCTGTTATTGCTTTGTTTTTGAAAAGAAAATATAACCTAGTTAAATTTTAAATTACTTTTACATTAACTTTGATTCCGTAGTTTGAAACCCATTCACGCCCGCACCTTCTTACGCCTCTACCTACCGCTAAAACACGGTAACAAGTGGTAGCAGAGCGTGGTTGAATGGGTCTCAATTTAGCCCCTTTCGACGGCTAAACATTGCTTTGATTCGAACTCTAACAATTTTCTCAGTTGCTGGAATTTTTTGAGTTTTTCAAAATTGTTCTGTCATCATGCCCGGCCCTCGCGATGTTCTCCTCCTTAACTATTTGCGCAAAGAGGAGTTGATATACGAGTTAACTATCAGAAATGTGCAATCTGGAGGCACGGTTGCAATCGACACCAACAAGCTTAGAGAGTCCCTTGATTTGCCCATTTCCATCCCCAATTTGGGAGAGAAAGAAATTGATGATTCTCTTTCCACGATCGTCGAGAATATTACTGGGCTAGCATCTGTAGTCAGCTTTTTTGATGAAAACGATCCGTCTCCTAATCAAATTAAGCGTGTGCAAGGCAGGCTGTATCACTTTGCAAATAGAGTTAATGATCTGTTGTCTCTAAAGGTGAATGACGTTCAGAGGAAGGACGCTAATACGCTCCTTGAAACTATTTCTGAATTGTCTAATAAGGTTACTCAATTGCTAACCGGCGAAGTTCCTCCCAAAACTGATCAACCCGCCACAGTGAACGTAGGTAGTGATGAAGAGCCTCCTCAGGGAGAAGTCAATAGGATATCCGTTGCTGCTCAAACTATCTCTGCCCCATCGAACAACGAACCTGAACGCCGTGCGTCATTGGGTAACATCCGCTCTGAATTAACTTCTTTGCCATTGAAACCTTTAACGACTATGTCACCTGGGTTCAGTAGCTTGCCTCATCCATTGGCAATGTTGCTTAGAGGTATCTCTAAGTTTTCCGTCAACACCACCAGTGATGTAATTTCATTTTTAAGATTTCTAGTGGAATTTCAGGATCATGCTCTTGTTTTTTCTCTTTCGCCATGTCAAATTTTGCAAATTATCTATCCGTATGCTATTGGTATTCTCTCTGATAAAATCGTAAGAGCCATTGCCGAGCAATCATCTATTGAGGATTTCCATGCCCATTTGCTAGCTAACTTCATCCCGGCTAGGGCCAGGTCCTCCCTGATTCAGAAGTACTATTACCGTGTACAGCGCTTGGATGAAAACTTGGCTGATTTCATTCAAGATATCAAATTCTACACTAGGGTGTTTGCTCTGCACTTTCCTGAAGATCAGATTGTGCAGGCTATTGTAGAAGGTATTTCGCCATCCTACAGGTCATATTTGTGTTTCGCGGCGTGTCCGCAAACCTTCTCTGAACTTGAAGCATTGGCCGTCTCAGCGGAAGGAGTTAGATACGCCGATTCTTTGCGTGTCGCGAAAGAACCCCCGCCTTCCTTTAGTAACACTCGGCCTCCACCTCGCCGACCAGTCAATCCCCGTAAATGTTATGCTTGCGGGTCGCCTGAACATCTGCGGAATAAGTGTCCTCTGATCAAGCCAAGTGGGACTAGGAATGGAGCTGGTTCATCACAAGGCTGCTTTAAATGTGGGGCTTTCTCACATATCGCCAAGAATTGCCCAAACTCAAATAGCACCCCCTCCTGCTCTGGTGCAAATTCCACCCATGCCAATAATAAAAAGTGACTAGCGGCTTCGGCTGAGTCGACTAATTCTGCTTTCCAAGGCTCAGCCCCGGGCAAAAGGGTCGAGAATTCAGGGAATGAGCAATCTTCAAATTCTTTTTTTGAATGCCCCAGAGAGTGTCTCAGGATTGCGGCGGATACCCCCGCACCTGTTCCTTTTCTTAGGATTGAGTTGAATAACGAGCCTATAACAGCTCTCTTAGATTCAGGCAGCGTTTGTTCCATTATTTCGGCTGATTGGTATTCTAAATTGAAATCTGTTTGTAAACTCCCTGACTATGACTCATCTCCTGTTAAATATGTTTCGGCTAATTCATCTCCATTAGAAATTCTAGGTTCCTTACATGTCAAAATTCGTGTTTTTAAATTTACATGGAAAATCAAATTGTTTGTGGCCAAGCATTTGTCTTGCCCCATCATACTGGGAGCGGACTTCATGTCTCACACTGGTCTGGTGCTCGATCTTCAGAGTAAGTCGTGCACATTCAAATTTGCCTCTAATTGTAAAATCCCTCTATTAAAGTGTAATTCTGCATCATGTTCATCTATTTCGCCTACCCAGGATGAGATGTTGTTAGACCTTAGACATCTACCTGAGGAGCAGGCTGATAGTATTCGCAAATTGTGTCAGTCGTTTCCCGAGGTGTTCTCTGATACTCTTGGTGTTACTGACCTTATTGAATACAAAATTGAGGTCACGGATTCGATTCCTGTTCGCTTTCCACCGTATAGGCTATCTCCACCTAAAATGAAGGCTCTGAAAGAAATCATCGATCAGATGTTGAAGGACGGTATTATTAGGCCCTCTAAGTCAGCGTATTCTTCGCCTATTTTTCTAGTACCGAAACCTCAAGGAGGCTTCAGGCCTGTCATTGATTACAGGGCTCTCAATCGGAAGGTGGTGTTACAATCTGTGCCCCTTCCCGACCTTCATTCTTGTTTTTCATGGTTTCGTAAGGCCAAGTTCTTCACCATCTTGGACTTGAATCAGGCCTATAATCAAATTCCCCTTGCCGAAGAGTCTAAACACCTTACAGCGTTTGCCACGGACTGGAATTTATATGAATACAACCGCGTGCCTTTCGGGCTCCCTACGGGAGCAGCTGTACTCACTAGGCTACTAGATAGGGTCTTTTCCGACATCAAATTTGAGTACTTATATCACTACTTAGATGATGTCGTCGTATTTTCAGAGACCTTTGAAGAACATCTAGATCATCTGCGAGAAGTTCTCGATCGCCTTCGTAAGGCTGGGTTAACTGTTAAGTTGTCCAAGGTTGCCTTTGCTAAGACCTCTATGTCATTCCTAGGGCATATTGTGTCACCCGATGGAGTAGCAGTCGATCATTCTAGAACACAGGCCATCCGTGATTTTAAACCTCCCAAGGACATCAAAGGTATCGCCAGGTTCATTGGTATGGTGAATTTCTTCAGGAAGTTCATTCCTAATTTTGCTAATAGAGCGGCGCCCTTAAACCTTCTTCGTAGGAAAGGCATCAAATTCGAGTGGGGACCTTCTCAACAAGCCGCTTTTGAAGATCTGAAATTAGCTCTCTGTAATGCCCCTGTACTTGCTATGCCTGATTTCTCGAAGAAATTCATCGTCCAAACCGACGCATCGTCGTCAGCAGTGGCTGCAGTTCTTCTTCAAGAGACTGAACTAGGGAGGCGACCCATCGCCTATGCGTCTAGGACATTGTCAGCTCAAGAAGCAAAGTACTCCATATATGAGCTTGAAGGTTTGGCAGTCTTATTCGCCTTAGAAAAGTTCCGTCTCTATCTGGAACACGTCAAATTCGATCTGGAGACAGATAATCAAGCCTTAAGCTGGGTCTTAGGTAGGCCGCGTCGTACAGGTCGTATAGCCCGTTGGGCCATCCGTATTTCTGCCTTCCAATTCGATGTACGGCATATCAGAGGTACTGAAAATGTTGTTGCCGATGGACCCAGCCGTATGTTTCATAACGACGTAGAGACCCACGAACCGGTCGACAGTTCATCACCTTCCGAGTCCATACTATCTGGTGTTAATGCCATCTTAACAGATGCTCCCATGCTTTTTAGGGATATTGAGAAATACCAACGTGAAGATCCGACGCTGGCCCCGATAATGGAAACCCTTTCTTCTGGGGAACATGCTGTCCCTTATGTTCTAAGGAATGGTGTTCTATGTTGCCCTTCGAGGCATGATAAGTTGATGAAAGTTGTTGTTCCAGCGGTTCTTGTACCTATGATCTTCAAATACTATCATGAGACCCCATTGGGGGGGCATCTTGGAATCTTTAAAACTCGTGAAAAGATTCGTGAAATGTTCATATGGAAAGGTATGGACGGTGAAATTCGGGAACTTGTAAAAGCTTGTAAATCTTGTTTGATCAGTAAACCCACCATGTCCACTAAAGTAGGCCTTTTGTCTTCTCATCAAGCGTCGCGCCCCATGGAACGCCTGTATATCGATTATGTAGGACCCTTCCCCCAGTCGAAGGGAAATGCCAACAAATTCATCTTTGTATGTGTAGATGGTTTTACTAGATTTTCTTGGTTATTTCCGACTAAGCTGGCTACCGCTCAGTCCACCATTACTTGCCTAAATTCTATTTTTGCTTCTTTTGGTCCGTGCCAATATATTGTATCTGATAATGCTAAGGCTTTTACATCTAATTTATTTCGTAAATTCTGTTTTGACTTATCAGTCTCTCATGTAACTACTTCTGCTTATTACCCTCAACCATCTCTGGCTGAACGGGTTAACCGTAATCTCAGGTCCGCACTTATTGCCTATCATCATGAAGATCATTCTAGGTGGGACACGTCCCTGCATTGGTTAGCTTTTGCTTTGAATTCGGCGGTTCATGAATCACACAAATTTACTCCAGCTTCTTTGATGTTTAAGTTCGTTCCCAACACGCCGCTCTCTAACCTCTGGTCTCTGAATGACATTCTGCCCGAGACAATAGATCCGGACAACATTAAAGATCTTTGGAAGAAGGCTAAAGCTAATCTTAAAGTATCTCATGAAAAGGTTAGGGAAAGGTATGATCGTGGACGGAGACCCACCACTTTGAAGGTAGGTGACCAGGTTATGGTCAAAAATTTTGTTCCCGCGGGCAAGCTTGCCCCCAGATTTCATGGGCCTTGTATCATTCTCGATTTTCTTACGCCGGTTACCTTATTGCTAAGTAATCCAGCCACCGAGAGGATATTTAGAGTTCACCTGTCCCAGGTGAAACCGGTGTAATTTCTGTGTTAACTTGCTTCATATTATTTTGAAAGGATATGAAGGTTATATTTTTTTTTGAGTTTCACTTTTAAGGCATTCTGCCCCTTCTGTAATATTTTGATTTTAGATGTAAGCCTTATGTAAAACCTGCCCCGACCCGTTAAACTGCCATCCTGTTCTTGCCACGGCCATTACCACGCTCCCGTCTCCTGCTCCACCTTACACTGTGGCTTCATAAAAGTAAATGCCATGGATATCTACACGCCGCTGGCCCCTCAACCTCTCCACAAGCCTGTACCCTCAAAGAAGATGATTGTCCAACACAATTCTGCCGCCTAGCTTTAATGTTTCAGCGCCCCCGCAGCCGCGCAGCGCCGTGCAGCGACTGGGGAGGGGGATGGGCCCCCTCCTCTCCAGCGAGGACGACATGTGCACGGCGAGCCGGAACTCTCCTCCCGGCCAAGGCTGATGTGCGGCGCACGACCTGCTACATGCCCGCAGCCTGTATCTGTTCACCGCGGGCGCGGCGTACTTCAACACCTCTGCTCTCCCCTCATAGTGCGGGCGAGCGGTATCTCAGGGTACTTGAGGGGTCCGAGCGGCCTCCGTTGGACGCAAGCTGCAACGGCCGGTCTGGCCATCCGACTCAATCTACATCAACTACATGGACAGTCACCATAAGCAATAACTACACTTGGGAATTCAACAACAATATTTGGTGGACATTGCAAAATTTTTCTTCACCTTTAAGTATTAAAAGTTTATCTTCAGAAATTCAAATTCTAAAAACATAAAGACTTTCATTCTCCTGCAACAACAACATTTTGAAACTGAATTAAGAAATCTTGTAAATGCTTCTGCTATCTATCTTCGTATCAACATCATTACTTGGACTTTGTTTCAAACTGATTTCATGTGTCACCCCTGGAGGAACTTTTGGGGGGGGAGGTCTGTACCGGGCGGTACACCTCTACACCGTTTATTTAAAAGTTGCGCCAGTTGAAACTCCTCTTCTGGAGGAAGGTTGAACTTTATCTATTCTATTAATTCTCTACTTTCTCAGAAGATGTCACCACGTGGAAAATTTTGAGTTTTTGAACTGTGTCCCTTTTGATGTGTTTTTGTTTCGCTTGAAGTAAGAAGTGTGAACTTTCTCTTCTAGAGGACACTACTGAAGAATTACAATAGTGCAACCTAGTGCGAAATCAAAGAACTATTTTGTTGGAGAAATGTTTATTTCAAGAGTTTGTTCTTTGTTAAATTTCTTTCTGTCATGGTTTAAGTTGGCTGTATACCCCTCTTTTTCCCCTTATTTTGGATCTAGCCAATCCCGAATTTCTTTAATTAATTTTCCACCAATAATGTGTTTCTTCTTCCTCTATGTAGGGGTTTCTTTTCCCTAGCCAATAAAAACTTTGAGGGAGGGTGTTTTATTTCCCCTAACGCCTAGAATCTTCCGCGAGAGGATATAAACTGCTGATTTTGGGGTCTCCGGGCCACTTCTGTTCCATCTTTCAGTGTATTAAGTACATAGCAGGAGGCGGGAAGCGCCTCTTTCTTCGTCAGCCGTTCAACACCAGGTAATGGCCTATTAGTAACTTCTTTTCTGGCTAGGTCGGCAGTTTAACACTCGCGGCGGGTTCGAAGCATTTCCATCATGTAACCTTTTCCTAAAATGTAATTACTCTTTTCATCTTTTTCTTGTAAGGCTACATATTGGGATAGAGAGTGCTAACCCTCTCGAGCTCCCACTCACATTTGTTTTGAGGTGAACTTATTTTCTCAAACTATTCTTCGTTTATGTAATGTAAAGTGTTCTTCTCTAAGTCACCTCTGTAGTATGGGATTAGCCCTTGCGTTAGCGGCCCAGAGCCAGATTAGGTTTTAAAAAAAACAAAGTGTATTAGGAGTGCAAGATCGCCTCCTCTCAAATTGTTATTTTAGAGGTCATGTAATCAACCTTCTTTTCATGTAATAGACCTCTGTAGGTTGGGTATTTTACCCCTGTGAATACGTCCTTAGAGGACAGCTTGAAGGTAGAGTTTGGTTTGGCCTTTGAGAGGCTTAAATTTTAAGAGCGGATCGCTCTTTTGAAAATGGAGTGTCATATGCCTCGTGGAGGCTTTTCTGTGTAATTCGGAGCCAGGGGCTCCTAGGGATGAATGGGGTTTTCTGCCCCTCTGTTAAAACTTGTGTTTGTGGTAAAACTGAGCTGATCGCAGAAGTCAGGGCGTGAAGCCCAAAACCTGTAAATATTGTATCTCCCCTTGTTTTGCTACATTGTACCTGCCATGTCTGTTATTGCTTTGTTTTTGAAAAGAAAATATAACCTAGTTAAATTTTAAATTACTTTTACATTAACTTTGATTCCGTAGTTTGAAACCCATTCACGCCCGCACCTTCTTACGCCTCTACCTACCGCTAAAACACGGTGGAATTTCGTGGCAGAGCCGGGAATCGAACCCGGACCTCTGGGGGTGGCAGCTAATCACACTAACCACTAGTACCTGATTACTATGAAATAAAAATAAAGAATCTTAAGAGGAGGGGAAAAGGTAATTCATAGTGGTTTTTGGTAAATTAGGTGAATTCATAGTAGGCTATATTCCAGGGAATCGCTGAACAGGTGGAAGGAATATTATTACAATCTTTTCCACGTAAAAGGAGATCTTTCAATTAACGTCGCGAACATCCGAGCTCATGGAGCGGACGAAAATGATGGTATGAAATTACATTTGAGAAAGAGGAAAAAGGAATGGTAAATAAACTCAAAGGAGCAGGAGTTGATAAAATTAGACCTCAAATGGTAAACTATAGTGGGAAGGAAGGGATTAAATGGCTCCACAGAGTAATTAATAAGATTAGCATGGAATGTCAGTAGGTACCTTCTGATTGTAACTACTATAGAAGTATTTCATTTATCAGTATACAAGACAAAATATTCACTGCCTTGTTTGTAAAAGAGGGTGTGATAAATGGTTGAGAGTAAGCTGGATGAAAACCAGTGTGGTCACACCACACAGGGCCCGTCAGGATCAGACTTGGTAGCTAAATGAAAAATGCTACGAGAGGAATAGATAGTAACGCTTATCCTTCGTAGATATAGAGAAGGCATATGACAGAGTACCGAGGGAAGAGATGTTAGGCGTACTGAGAAATCATGGGATTAAGGTTAGATTACTGAAAGGAACCAAAGACATTTATGTTGACAAAGTGAGAATTAATCACTGATTGAGTTGTTGGTTGAAGGCTGAAGAACCTTAACCACTCCACAGTGTCTCGCTTGATGGTACCTGGCATGCTAAACCTCTCTTAACTTTTTTCGACATTTTCAATATCGCTTTCTTCGATAATGTTTGAGAGTTGCGCGCTAATTTTTACCCAGTGTGTTTTTGTGAGGTAGTACTACCAAGCTACAAAGTTTGAACAAAATCGGTGATGCGGACATCGTGACCTCCCCTTGTTAATGTGTAGTCAAATATTAAATTATTTGTAATTGTATAATCACGCCTTAGTTATATTTAATTACAATACATGTGTAATATTGTTCCATTGGTGAAATGTTATTGTATTGGTCAACTGTCAACCTTTGCATCTCTGTCGAAATTCCCCCGAGATCATAAATAACTTACAATTTTGTAGCATTTTTTTTCAGTTTCGATTTATATAATCCCCACCCCCCGCTATATCCCCAAAAAGCGGGTAATTTTTGTTTTATGTACATTATTTTGCCCCCTCCCCCTCACTTCTATTTCCCAATCGCCACTACTGGGAACAGTGGTAGGACGGTACTCTGAATGAGGAGGTAAAGCCTAAGTTAGGAATGAATTCGATGGACGAAGCTGTGCTCATGTACCGGTTTCGGCGGTGGAGTCATGTGAGGCGAATGGAGAAGGATATGCTACCTAGGAAAATAATGGGCTCGGTCATGGAGGTGAGATAAGTGGAGGGAGAAAAAGACTGTGACGGTTAGACTTAGTTCCTAATGATTTAATGGTAAGAGGTATGGAACTAGACGAGGTCACAGAGCTAGTTGCAAACAGAGAATTATAGAGGCGTTTAATAAATTCACACGGACTTCCAGACTAAACACTGAAAGGAATAACAGTCTATAATGAAGATGTATATGTGTGTGTGTGTGTGTGTGTGTGTGTGTGTGTGTGTGTGTGTGTGTGTGTGTGTGTGTGTGTATGTATGTTTACTTACACTTCTGCCAAGTTCATGTTGCAATAACACTTTCTATGATGTATTTTAACGAGTTTGTTACTATGTAATGTACAAAAGATATATTATATCCAAGGTAAATATGTGTTCTATAAAATTAAGTAATCATTACTTACGTATAAAATCAAGATGATCGAAATTGCTTTAATTAGTACAGGTTGTTTACTTGATGTAAGGCCTTACATATGGAAGGACGTTGTCATACGAACAGAGATGTCAGATGACACATACGCTGGCACCAAAAAGTATTGGCACAGACACCTTGTCGCATATAACAACATTGTATAAATACTGGGAACATTATATGTATACCATTAACCCTTACTCAATAAAGGAAATAATTTGTATATTCAACTATTTTCCCAACACAACATAAACACTTGTAATCTAATAAATTAGGATTTTACTATGCTCAAAAAATTATTGGCACACTGTACGACGTTTGTTATTGAACTTTACAGACAGCGCCACGCGTACCAGATTTGTGCAGTCGGAGTTGACAAAGTTCAGTCGCTTGCCTGACGCCAGTGTATGTATGGGTCATTCACTTGTCACGATGAATCCGAAGGGGAAGGAGCATTCCGTGTCGTTCCGCAACAAGGTGGTTTTCTTGTATTCGCAGGGTAAAAGTTACCGTGAAACTGGTAAAGAACTTTCTGTTACTTATACAACAGTGGGGGCCATCATCAAGAAGTTTCAAGAGACTGGTACAACAGACAATAAACGCAGAACTGGACATCCAAGAGTTCTTACATATAGGGAGCGTCGAAGCACAGTTCATCTTGTACTAAAAGAGCCCTTTAAAAATGCAGGGTCGATTGTATCGGACATCCAGTCAACGTCCTACAAACAGGCCAGTGCTCAAACTGTTAAGAATGTTTTAAACGCAGCTGATATTCACGGGAGATCTCCCAGAAAGCAACCATTTAATTTGGAAGTTAACCGAAGAAAACACTTTCAGTTCGCCAAAGATTATGTCAATAAATCGATTGAATTTTGGAATTCTGTGATATTTTCTGACGAATCCAAGAGTAACTTGTTTGGATCTGATGGAAGTAAAAGTTTGGTGCAAACCAAATACAGAGCTCCAATCACAACGTCCTACCTACAGTAAACCTTGAGGGAAGAAGCATAATGGTTTGGGGATGCATGGGAACTTCTGGTGTTGGCAATTATTGAAGGTGTCATGGATCATGCGTTGCGAGGCCACTTATGTAGCAGCGCACAGAAACTGGGTCTTGATGGCATCTTTTACTTTCAATAAGGCAACGACCCGAAACATACGGCTCTGCGAACGCGGGAGTGGTTACTTTATAATGCACCAAGAAGAGTCTTCACTCCACACAGAGCCCTGATATTAAGCCAATAGAGCATCTTTGGGCTCACTATAGGGAAGCGCGAATTTCAGACGGTGTTGCTGGAGGAATGGCCGAAGATCTCAGGAGAGGTAACTCGCAACTTGGTTCCCTCCATGCCAAGATATCTACTAGCTGTCATCAGTGCCAACGGTATACACACAGGCTACCAGACTTGAGTTATGCGAGTTACAGAGACTTCAATTGCATTCGTGTATAGGTGTGCCAATACTTTTTTGATGTGTAGAGCAACTGATTTTGTTTTGAAAACTTATTTTTGTAACATAAACCAATTATACTCTAAGAACCTTATGTTTACTACTGTACATGTCCGACTCGTTGGCTGAATGCTCAGCGTACTGTCGAAATTCCCCCGAGATCATAAATAACTTACCATTTTGTAGCATTTTTTTTGTTTTGATTTATATAACACCCCCCCCCCCGCTATATCCCATAGGGTTCCGGGTTCGATTCCCGGCCGGGTTGGGGATCTTAACCTTCATTGGTTAATTCCAATGGTCCGGGGGCTGGGTTTTTGTTCTGTCCCCAACATCCCTGCAACTCACACAGCACACACAACACTATCCTCCACCACAATAACACGCAGTTACCTACACATGGCAGATGCCGCCCACCCCCATCGGAGGGTCTGCCTTACAAGGGCTGCACTCGGCTAGAAATAGCCACACGAAATTTTAAAAAACCTACTGAACATTTCAATAAATATAACAGTGTCTTGGCGTTTTGAGTGGAATGTATATATAATGGTAGGTGTACCAATACTTTTTGGTGCCAGTGTACAAGCAGTAGCGTATCCAGGATCGACCTATATGGAGGGGGGTTATAGTTACAAAATGATGACAGAACACAACGGAGGTGGTTGTGCGTGTGTGGTGCGCGCATGAATGAGTGGCATTATCGTGACTATGATACAAGTGAAATATGTTGATATTCACTAAAAAAATCTTACATTAAAAACAGAACAAGAATAATACGACCAAGGTCAACAGTTTTACAGCGAATGATACGTTCAGATTACAATCTAAAATCCAACTTTCGAGGCTTCTTCGAAAATAGATTCAAGAGATCTGTAAATCTGTAAATGTAAATGCTGAAAAGAGCCAACCCACTGAGTCGACTTTCACTTGCTTATTGGCAGTCTTTTTTTATGTGTAAAAATTCCATGGGGGGGGGGCGGGTTCTAACCCCCAGTAACACCCCCTCTTTGGCTACAGCTCTGCATACAAGAGTTTCCAAGTTGTAAAGTGAGCTGTAGCATGAGATAAAGGTACATAATTCTGTGCACATTATGGCAGAGTGTGAAAGGGTTAAATGAAATAAAAGTAGTTTTTTTGCAGAATATAGTCGGATATATATTTCTTAATTTTTTAAAATGCCTCTCGTAGGCCGCAAGTTGGAAAAACCTGGTATAAACTACACATCTTTCTGCTTTCACATCATTCACCATTGTTCAATGAAATTCTGATAATTTTTACAAAGTGTACAACTGGATATTCAAATAAATAAATGAAACAAGGTAAATATTTCAAATTGGTTTTAATTTCTAATTACAATACAAGAGAGACTTTTCACGAACTCTAGCGGTTAGTACAGCCTACCCTGCTTTTTCTGTTATCCTGTAACCTAAAAAAACGTGTCCATGATATTATTGTGTTCACAGTTATACAATACTGTGTAGCCACACCCAGTAATCATTCGTATAAATTGCATGGAAATCGTTAACGTTTTATTAGTCCTCGGAAGAACTATGTATTATTTTGCAAACAAATATGTTACTAGGCATTCTGTACCGCTTTGGTAAACTCACTCTGGGTCAGATTAGATAAATGCACTTTTAAAACTCAGTAATAATAAGAAACTGAAGTCCTAAATTTGTAACAAGCCTCGTTCCCACTATGTTAAATACAACAACAAATTACATTACTTTCTATTCTAAAAGGACATTTTATTTAAATACCATATTTGTACATTATTATTATTTATGACTTGCATTCCATCCCAGATGAAAAACAGGTTTTAGTTCTTTCTTTTAAAACAACAAAACCCGTTCATTATTTTCTGTATAGAAGCGATCAACCTACAGCAAGGAGGCCTATTTACTGGGAAAGATATAATAAAATATACGAATTAAATACAGTAAGACGTCTACTTATACACCATTAATAGGGAAGTTGAATGTACAAGTGGCACATAAACCACGACACGAATAAAATTCCGATAGTTATGGCCAACCCATCCAGCTTGGCCATGTTTGATGTTTTATGAGGCAGCCAATCTGAGCTCGTGTATGCGTCCGGCAACCCTCAATTTAGCTCTATCAAGGAAGCTGTGCGCAGCCAATGCATGCAACATGCTATGGCGCCTAATTGATGAGCGAGTCTCGCTTCTCCTTGATCGTGATTTCACAAGGTTTGCAATATTATTATCATATTGAGTATAGCAGATGTACTGCCTCAGGTTACGACTTGCTACGTACAGAACTTAATTTATTCACCGATCCTGGTTTATTTTATTGTCCAAGATGATAGGGGAGCGCTGAAGCTATTAAAATGACGTCGAATGTATGCTTGCCGAGTGGTCTGCCAAAGGAATCTGTTTTCACACATAACTGCGGTTGTTCCAACCTTTGTTAGCTTCCATCGCAAACATGATTATGATCACGGTTATACAATGCACCAGCAGTAGCGGTGATTAGGAATTAGAAGTGGAAGGGGGGGGGGGGGGCAAAAGATATACAGACAATAAATACCCGGGATTTTCTGATATAGCGGGCGGTGGAAGGGGGGGGGGGGATTTATATCAAAACTGGAAAGAAGCTAAAAAATGGTTTTTAATGTTCTCTGAGCGAATTTCAACAGAGAGGTAAAGGTTGACAGTTTAGCAACGTAAGTGCGGCAATATATGTATATCTTTTTGAGATTTTGATTCAATACTATACAACAGTGGTGGTTCGTGACATTTTACACTGGCAGGGCTGTGTCGCCATCTCTTTCCCCTCCCCAATCGGTCGAGTTTTCACTGGCCAGCACCACGATACTTTTAGATGAATAATACCAATAATAATAAAAATAATAATCCGATGGCACTAGCTGAATAGAAATCTGCTTGCATTACAACATTTATTCATGAATTAACTACACTACAATGATATTTATGCACACACACATTAATAGGTTAACAGCTAATTCAATCCCGACTATTATGGAACTGCACTGTTTCACTGATCACAAGTGATAACATCATTTATGAAAACAAATAAACAGTGCACTCCCGAATCTCTCTCTCATTGCTCAAATTCTATAGCATGGCAACGTATTTAACTATTTGATCACACTACAAATAGTGCCGTCACGTTATGGTTACGTTTTGAATCTTTATTTTAGCTTCTTTATAGAACTGAACTGCTTAAATAGTCACTATAATGGAATTAATTGTTTTGTAAAATGTTTTGGAATCAATCTCTAACAAAAATTAATATAAGACGTGGGCGGAAAAGCCAGTGGCGTATCCTGGAATCTCCACTGAGGCATGCAACTAGTAACCATGCAGTTAACACAACGTATTAAGTAAATTTCAATTCTACTCACCCTAATTACATGTAGGTGAACTCGAGCCAAACAGTTTTACTGTAAGTTTCTGGATTGAGCGTGCGTACACAATTCTTGTTTTCTGTTTTTAAATGTACGAGGGTTCGCCTCTGTGGTGTAGTGGTTAGTGTAATTAGCTGCCACCCCCGGAGGCCCGGGTTCGATTCCCGGCTCTGCCACGAAATTTGAAAAGTGGTACGAGGGCTGGAACGGAGACCACTCAGCCTCGGGAGGTCAACTGAGTAGAGGTGGGTTCGATTCCCACCTCAGCCATCCTCGAAGTGGTTTTCCGTGGTTTCCCACTTCTCCTCCAGGCAAATGCCTGGATGGTACCTAACTTCAGGCCACGGCCGCTTCCTTCCCTCTTCCTTGTCTATCCCTTCCAATCTTCCCATCCCCCGCAAGGCCCCTGTTCAGCATAGCAGGTGAGGCGAGGTACTGGTCATCCTCCCCAGTTGTATCCCCCCACACAGAGTCTGAAGCTCCAGTACACTGCCCTTGAGGAGGCAGAGGAGGGATCCCTCACTGAGTCCGAGGGAAAAGCCAACCCTGGAGGGTAAGCAGATTAAGAAGAAGAGGAATAAATTTACGAGGGAAGGTTGAGGTCTCCCGGCTTTAACTATTTGAATCTTTTCATCAAATGAACGGACAGTAAATGGCTTTTCAAACTGATTTACAATTATATCCGTTTTAGACTCATCCATCGTTAATACCACATCTGCGCAAGATATAATAAAACACCTAAAATACAATGAATAACTCACTAGTTAGCCACAACTCAAGCACTGGAGGTAAGTCACCCCAGTGGCATTGGTCAGTTTCGTCACGTTGGGTTCTCGCTGGGGGGTAATCTGTGGGTCCCGTTCGCTGTAAAGATGCCGACTTTCTCCACGTTGCTAACAGACGGCAGAGGGTAGCACGGATATAGGGTGACAAATTCTAACCAAGTTTCAATTGCAGCGACATCGTTCGGAGGGTTTCAGAACTACGTCTGCCACCGAATGCAATTTTAAGATTGAATGCCTTTCTTCCTGTACTCGTCCATTCGCTGTCTCTTTCTTCCTGGAGTGGTGTAGACGGCGAGACTACACCAGCACCACACGTAGTCAAGCAACGGAACCAGTACAGTTGCGCGGACATTTTGAATTTCTGAGAGATGAAATCGTTAATATTCGACTTGAAACATCCTAAAATCGTACATCAGACAGTTCTTTGTGTTATCATAACGCATGCAATGAATGCCTTGCATTCGAGGAGAATACGCCCCTGGGAAAAGCCTAGGTACATTGCAAAGTGTTGGCGATGTGCTGAGGAGTCCGCCGTTCAGCACTTTCACCCGCCTGCGCTCTTCCTTCCCCTGACAAGTCGATATCATCCTTCCAGGCTCCTCCCGAATCCCGCACCCCGCACCCTTGCTAAACTCGTGGAACCTACTGAGGGCTCTGCCGGACAGACCATACACCCGCCAGCACTCTACCTTCCCCTGACAAGCCCACATCGTTCTTCCAGGCTCCTCCCTCACCCCTCCCATTTGCAAAGTGTGGGACCTACTCAGGGCTCTACTGCCACAGTCCCAACGCCTCACGACTAAAGAGAAAACATCCAACGTACCGAACTGCAGCTACGGTCTGAAAGCCGTTACCATTTTCTTGAAAATAGAAAAGCAAAATGTTTACAGACGAAGTAATAAAGATAGCATTGTATAACTGAACAGCACACCACTGTAAGTTCGACTTCGCTACATTTCTCCATCTCTTTATGTAATCAATTACACAGTGAAATAGAATTACATGTTCTTGAAAAGGCGATGGGGCGGCGCCCAAAAGCTCTTCATGCACGTACCGCCACTGCGTATACGATTACACATTCAGCAAAGGAACAATATTTACACATGTATTACAATTAAAAAGAAGTACTGCATGATTGAAAATGAAAATGAAAACCTACAACCTGTTTTCCAGTCATTGACCGGGTCAGGGATGTAATGAATGAATCATATATAGGCTAGTAGTACGATGGGGTCGCCACTCCCAAAGTGATTTAGTAATGACTGATAGATGCTATGAAATTAAAATGGAGAGTGTTGCTGGAATGAAAGATGACAGGGAAAACCGGAGTACCCGGAGAAAAACCTGTCCCGCCTCCGCTTTGTCCAGCACAAATCTCACATGGAGTGACCGGGATTTGAACCACGGTATCCAGCGGTGAGAGGCCGACGCGCTGCCGTCTGAGCCACGGAGGCTGTTACTGCATGATTATACAATTGAAAAAAAGATCATTTTGCATTTGCTACACACTAAGAAACTAACGGATACTAAAGAGACTGCCAGACTGACGAATGCGTGCGGCAAGCGGGTGAAACATATTACCAGAGTCTCCATGACGTTGGCAAAAAAAAAAAAAAAAAAAAAAGTACCTCTGCTACCCTTCCTCAAAGCACATGCAAAGTCTCCGCTACTTGCTGTGGCGCTATACAAATCGGTTAGCCGCGACGAACGACATTATGTGGGTATTTCCACTAATAATGCTGTTAATAATAAAATAACCGAGCTAGATAGCTGCAGTCGCTTAAGTGCGGCCAGTATCCAGTATCCGGGAGATAGTAGGTTCGAATCCCACTGTCGGCAGCCCTGAAAATGGTTTTCCGTGGTTTCCCATTTTCACACCAGGCAAATGCTGGGGATGTACCTTAATTAAGGCCACGGCCGCTTCCTGCCCATACCCAGCCCTTCCCTGTCCCATCGTCGCCGTAAGACCTATCTGTGTCGGTGCGACGTAAAGCAAAAAAAAAAAAAAAATTAAAAAATAATCATCTGATAAGACAACAAGGCTTGTACAAATTGCTTGTTTTAAAGATTCCTTGTTTCAGCCGGATAAAATGAATTAAAAATGTAATGTTTCCTCCACAAAGTGAGGGGCAACATCCTCCCCTCAACGCCTTAAAAAATGTAAAAAATAATAAAAAATTGCAGTAGACTGTCACCATTGTAACGGCCGCAGGGTTTTGACAGTCTCGTAGACTTTGCTATTAAATTGTTTTCGCTGTTTCAATTTCTCATCGTAACGCCTATTACGCCCTTTTCGCTTGATTTCTTTTATTCCCTCATCATTCATTGTTCTCGTTTCAATTCTTACTTTTGCGCGTTTTTGCCGAATCCCAATCAAATCTTTCTTTTCCATTATTAATGAGTTATTCTCTACAACTGACCACGATGTATTCACAACGACACCTGACCTCCAACTAAGCGCACGAGTCAACACAGCGCCATCTTATAACAGAGCATGCGAGTGACGTCACATATTTAGCACAGATTTTGCCTTATTTTGAAGCGTTATTTCATGAGAACTAGGCTTCAGATGTTCATTTCCCTTTTGCAACAAGTAGCCTCGTCTTTCATCTGTCAATTGAGACATTAAATATAATCGCAAGTTATATAATCTCGGCGATATACGCGTTATACCCAAACACTAAAAGCGTCTTAATTTTTTTCTTTCCATGTACGCATCATCAACGAATGTAAGTCTACGTTAATATATCAGAAACACCGGGCGAGTTGGCCGTGCGGTTAGGGGTCCGCAGCTGTGAGCTTGCATCCGGGAGATAGTGGCTTCGAATCCTAGTCTCGGCAGCCCTGAAGATGGTTTTCCGTAGCTTCCCATTTTCACACCAGGCAAATGCTAGGTCTGCACCTTAATTAAGGCCACGGCCACTTCTAACTCCTAGCCCTTTCCTATCCCATCGTCGCCATAAGACCTATCTGTGTCGGTGCGACGTAAAGCCAACTAGCGATATATACTGTATAACAGAAATAGCTAGTCAATTAAGACGAATCTGGATGTAGAAGTAATTCACCTTCTTTTCTTATAAACTCAAGAGCTTTTCTGCATTCACATCCATTAGAAAGACGGAGTTCTTCATTGCCTCTGAAGCTGGAAGACAGGAGTGTTCGAAACTTTGGGTATCCTGGAAATGACATTCCTTGGCTTCCTATGTCAAGTGAAGGTATAAGCAATATCTTCGCTCTTTGGGAGGATATTATCCCTCTATCTATCCTATCTATCTACCTATCTATCTATTTATTTGGTACAGGTCACAGATAATTGTCCCCAATTTATTACAATATACTAAGCGTTAAAGCCGGCTCCGTGGTGTACGGGTAGCGTGCCTGCCTCTTACCCAGAGACCCCGGGTTCGATTCCCGGCCATGTCAGGGATTTTCACCTGGACCTGAGGGCTGGTTCGAGGTCCACTTAGCCTACGTGATTAGAATTGAGGAGCTATTCGACGGTGAGATAGCGGCCCCGGTCTAGAAAGCCAAGAATATCGGCCGAGAGGATTCGTTGTGCTGACCACACGGCCCCTCATAATCTGCAGGCCTTCGGGCTGATCAGCGGTCGCTTGGTAGGCCAAGGCCCTTCAAGGGCTGTAGTGCCACGGGTTTTGGTTTTTGGTTTGGTTTTTATGAAAGCGTTAAAGATCCTCAGTTTAAACTTTTTTTATCCGACCTCCATATGCCAACTCTTGTTATAGTCCAACCCCGACGGTATCAGATTTGCAAGGCCTAGGGCGTCTTCCATCTTCACGCTCTTTGCGGACACTCCGCATCTTTTATAGATACCTTCATTTTTCGAAGCGTCAGACATCTAACTTTTTCCTGTATGGTAAGTGTTAACAGGGGATGGTTTCCTTGTACTTCCCCTGGAGACACGAATCCCCACCATCAACATAATATACGTACACCGAGCGAGATGGCCGCACGGTGCGGATCACATAGCTATGAGCTTGAACGCAGGAGATTGTGGGTTCGAATACCACCATCGGTAGCCCTGAATATGGCTCTCAGTAGTTTCGCATTTTTCACAACAAACAAATGCTGAGGATGTACCTTAAATAAGTCACCGGCCACTATCTTTTCAGCCTTAGCCCTCTCCCATTCTTGCCTTCCTGCAAACCTTCCAAGATGTTAGTGCGACGTTAAACTACTAGTAGCAAGTATACAATAATAATAATAATAATAATAATAATAATAATAATAATAATAATAATAATAATAATAATAATAATAATAATAATAATAATAATAATAATAATAATAAAAGTAAGGAGATTGCGTGCCAAAAGCCTGGATTACATTCCAAACCTCTCCGCAGTCCTCATACGGAGTGAGGGTACACGACGCTGTTGATTGTGATTCATCCGTCGGATGGAGACGTTAAGCCGTGAGCAGACCCCCCTTGGTGCTTTTCGACAGGACTAGGCTATGCGCCGGCACAGGATTTCACCTTCTCCCTTTCTACTATCATATACATCACGTCATTCATTTCATCTAATTAACTCCTCTAATGACCGGGCGAGTTGGCCGTGCGCGTAGAGGCGCGCGGCTGTGAGCTTGCATCCGGGAGGTAGTAGGTTCGAATCCCACTATCGGCAGCCCTGAAAATGGTTTTCCGTGGTTTCCCATTTTCACACCAGGCAAATGCTGGGGCTGTACCTTAATTAAGGCCACGGCCGCTTCCTTCCAACTCCTAGGCCTTTCCTATCCCATCGTCGCCATAAGACCTATCTGTGTCGGTGCGACGTAAAGCCCCTAGCAAAAAAAAAAAAAAAAAAAAAAAAAAAAAAAAAAAAAAAAAAAAACTCCTCTAATGAGACAGACGCCAGGAGGGCACCCGGTCATAGAAACCCGTCACGACAGATTCATTTCACCTCATACCCGAGCCCGTAGAGAAACGGGACAGCGGTTGGACAAACAGAAAACAATAATAAAAGCAAGAAATGTAATTGTGATTCATATTTTAGCTATTATTTTTTCTTAGTAAAAAATAGGTAGTAAACTGCACACATTATATGCATATATATATATATATTTGTGGGAACACACGCGAGAGTTATTCAAACAAATGAACGCTACGTGTGAGGCAACAATGACTAAGTCTGCCAACTTCAGCGCGTCGTAAAAACTTTACTATGAGATGATGAGCTGTTGGTAACTATGGTGTTAATAGGCCTACTTCACTCCGTATTTCAATGAACATTTATGAATGCCAAATTCGGGGTTCTAGGCGGGGGGGGATAAGGAATATTACTACCAAAGGCTCGGGTAAATCGGGGCGGAGAGTCATCCTAGTTGTGTCGGAACACATCAAGAGTTGCAAAAGCAAGCTTGTAGTTTTACGTGGCTGTTGACCCCGTGGTCCTATGTGGTTTTATGTGGAATCCGAACCACAATTCAAAAATCCCACACGGTGGACTGTGCCACTGGGCTATCACGAAGCTCCACCCTTCCTCACTAACTACAGTTGACCGAGAGATGGTGGTGATTACTGTTTTAAGAGGAAGTACAACTGAGCAACCATCCCATATCAACACTAATCAGAAGGAAACAGAAAGAGGTCCGGCACATCGAGAAATGAAAGTATCGGCAAAAGAAAGGGATGGGCCACGAAGGGCGTGAAAATGGAAGACATCGAAAACCTCATACCGTCCGGATCGCAAAAGAATAAGGGCCGATTGCGGAAACGGTATTTAGACGATGTCTACGGTTATACAATGCCTAAGTATGGTTGCCGCATTTGCAGAGACGTTATTTATCACTTAGACACTGTCTAAAACCGATGCTCAACCGGTCATGTTTAAACACTGCCGAGAGCACTGTTTAACCTCAAATGAGAGGAGTGAATCACAATCAGAGGTTATGCACCATGACATATGTAATTTGTATTATCATGTTGAGACGATTCCGGGTAGCAAGGTTAGTCCGACGGCCTCTCTATGGGTCGCCCGCTGCTAAATTGCAGCAATTTGTTTGACATGCACGGGGAGATGGATCTTAAAATAAGGTTTCGCTTTTCGAGATTTGTTTCTGGATACTGAAAAGGTGACAGTCCGGTAACTGTCAACTTGAATACAATTCTTGGCAACCGATATATTTTATTATATACATGGGATAACTTTCATGGAATTATAGGTCACTTCGACTATATACATACCAGAATTACGTGTCCCGATCGTCAGAGGACTGTCACATACATCAACCGGGAGGGATTCACTTATATTTACTGCCAAGTAAACACACACAATAGTGAAAACTAAAATGTAGTTTGTATGGGGTTTATATATATATTCGTATAAGTTTTTGGCAACTATCAGATAGGAAAAGGCAAGTGGTGGTGATTATTTTTTAAAGAGGACTGAGGAAGAAGACCCGTGGCCATAATAACAGCCCTAGTATTTGCCTGGTGTAAAAATAGGGAAACTACGGAAAACAATCTTCACGGCTGCCGATGATGCGTTTCAAACCTACGATCTCCAGAATGCAAGATACATCTATATGGCCCGTACAACACACTCGGTTACACATTACTATTGCTTCATCTTCCCTTTGTCGAAGCTACCGTATTTACGAGTAGATTACACTCACTGTAAGAACGCTATAAAGGAAGCTACACTTCCTCGTACGGTGGAGTGTCGCTTTAGTGTCGATAATATTATGAAATTAATTTCCACCGAAAGCGATACTCTTATCTGTGGGCAAGTCATGTTCACCCATATTTGAGTAATGTGTAGGAAGACAAACAGCTGACTGGCGTTCGGCGCGCGCACCGACGAATTTCATTGGTTGCGACAAGCAAAGAGTTGCATGAAAGAAACTTCTGTCTCCATTTTCAAACCAAAATTGAAACTTTAAGCGATGTCTAGTTAAACATCGACTGAACATTGTTTATGCAATGGAAGATCGTGCTTGATTTAGACGTTGTTTAGGTAGACGATGTCTAAGGCTTAAAACTAGTCATCGTTTCTGCAATCGGCCCTAAGAGTTGACCAAGGGAGGCCAGAAACGAAAGATAAACGCCAGGGGCCTGACACAAGTGGAAGCAAAGCAAGACTCAGCTGGGTGAACCGTTGCCGCTAACCACTGTTCCAAAGTTGGGAGGACCAGGTTCTAGGCAGGGGATACCATGGATGTTATTCTACCACCCACACCCAGAGAGGGCTGACCGAGGAAGGTAGAACAAGAGGAACCTGGCACAAGAAAATGAAAGAAATCACTTCCACTCACACTCAGAGTATGTGAGTCCCTGGGGAAATCTCACAACTCCACAAAGGGAATTAGGACAGGTATCATTATTGTTTTAAATGGTCAAGATTATCGAGGCATCCTGTTTGTAATCAGACTTAGCTCTACTATAAAATCAAATGTTAGCTGTACTTTTCAAACAAAATTACTCAGAATATTTGTTTTTCACATATTTCACCCTCACTCTGACTGATGCTTAAGGTCACTATCCCCTTGTTTACCGAAGATGGCAGTCAAGTTCGTAGGTTTATGTAAATATCAATATTGTTATCATAACCACACGAGTCCGGCACCGTGGCTGAAGTCAGCGTTGAGGTCTTCGGTTTAGAATGTTCCGGGTTCGATTCTCGGTCGGGTCGGGGAATGTAATTTTCTCTGGTTTATTCCTTTGACTCGAGGACAGGGTGTTTGTATTTGTCCTTCCTCTTCATACTCACACAACATACCACACTACCAACTACCGCGTAATAGTTGAGAGGTTGACAGTTGGCATTAGGAAGGACATCCAGCTGTAAAACAACGCCACAGTTCATCATAGCCGCATGACATGCATTTATACGTTGCGTGGAATTATTTTCCATAATATCTCAGGACTGGTGGTATAATAACATTGTTAAATAATGATGTTATTGGCTTTACGTTCCAATAACTACTTCTACGCTTTTCGGTGACACCGAGGTGCCGGAATTTAGTCACACAGGAGTTCTTTTACGTGCCAGTAAATCTACTGACAGGAGGCTGACGTATTTGAAACATTATTATTATTATTATTATTATTATTATTATTATTATTATTATTATTATTATTATTTTCTTTTGCAAGTTGCTTTACGTCGCACCGACACAGACAGGACGGAGCTAGGAGTGGGAAGGAAGCGGCCGTGGCCTTAATTAAGGTACAGTCCCAAGATTTGCCTGGTGAGAAAATGGGAAACCACGGAAAACTATCTTCAGGCCTGCCGACAGTGGGGTTCGAACCCACTATCTCCCAAATACTGGATACTGGCCGCAATTAAGCGACTGCTCCTATCGAGCTCGGTATATTATTATTATTATATGTAAGTGAAACACGTACGATAACTAGCTGAGAAAGAAAGAGAATAAAATCTTTTTAAATGTGGTGTTACAGACGAATGGTGATGGTGAGATGGATAGATCGAATCACGAATGAAGAGATACTGAATCAAAATGGTGAGAGGAGATTGATTTGGCTACATTTAACGAGAGGAAGAGATATGGCGATAGAACACACCTTAGGACTTGTTCACTTGGGTTTTGAAGAAAGTGTAGGCGGTGAGAACGGTAGGGGTACACCAAAGTATGAATATGACAAGCAGATTAGAGCAGATGTAGGATGCAGTAGTTACGTAGAAATGAAAAGATTAACACAGCTAGGGTGGCAAGGAGAGCTGCATCAAACCAGTCTAAGGACTGATGACTCAAATAACAATAACAACAACAACAACAACAACAACAACAGCAACAACAACGTTATTAATGTTACTGGCTTTACGTCCCACAACCTTCAAATACTATCGGACTGAGCCAGGATCGAACCTGCCAAGTAGGGGTCAGAAGGCCAGCGCGCCTCCAACGTCTCAGCCAATCAGCGGGCGATATTCAAACAGGTGCTGGATTAGTGACAAGCAAGAGATGATGTCATTTAGTTATCACAGCCCGTTTCAAATTAGATCCTAAGTCAACCTCAAACAGTTAGCCTACAGTGTATGTTGTATGTTGGGTATTCAGCCCGAAGGCTGGTCTGATCCTCCACAGCTCCACCAAAGGCTATCATAGATAGCCTAGGCGTCACTGAAGAGGCATAATAGGGAAATGAGGAGTGAGGTATAGTTTCCCGTTGCATTCCTCACCGAGTCAAAAGATGCTCACATATCAGTCTGCCAAGCCCACTGAAATGCATGCACCAACCGACCCTATGGGCGATATTTTCACACCAATCATAACAGGGACTGGCTGCATAAAGAATGGTATTACTAGCATCGCTCATACCTCGGTCACTTTCATATTGTCAAAGCCAAGGATGAGACTGAGACAGGTAAATGAAAGTAACAAATTGCTCTAGCCCATACCAGAAGTCATAGCGCACTGTAAACACTACATCTTGGCAGCAAGGGCTCTAGCCTACAGTATCGTATCAAATGTAAGGTGCAGTTGTAATGAAGAATAGTCTTACAGCATCTAACTTATGATGGTTGGTGCCGCCCCATGATTTGCCTGGTAAGAGAATGTAGAAGAATCGAAAAACTTTTAGGCCTGCGATCGTGGGGTTCGAAACTACCAAACCAAACCAAACTCCATGGCGCGACAGCCCTGAGGCGCTATGGCCTACCAAGCGACCGCTGCTCAACCCGAAGGCCTGCAGATTGTGAGGTATCGTGTGGTAAGCACGATTAATCCTCTCGGCAGTTATTCTTGGCTTCCTAGACCTGAGCCGCTATCTCACCGTCAGATAGGCCTTCATATTGTATTACCGTTGGTTGAGTGGACCTCGAACCAGCCCTCAGATCCAGGTAAAATACCTGACCTGGCCGGGAATCGAACCCGGAGCCTCCGGGTAGGAGGCAGGTACGCTACCCCTACACTGCGGGGCCGGCGTTCGAACCTACCTACGTGGCTCATTTCATGCAGGCAACTCGCTTGAAATGAGCAAGTGCCAATGCACCACTTGTTTGTTGGTTTGATCTAAAAGCAAAGCAAAGTCACCTCCGTATAGGCCATGAAGACCCTTGGAGGAGTGGAAGGTAAAGGCTTCCACCATTGTTAACCTCGGCACGTGATGGGGTAGAGTGGTTACCTCTACGCCCGACCGCCTTTGCCCCCAGGAATTAACCTGGTACTCATTTTTGGTGTAGGTTGAGTGAACCTCAGGGCCATATGCTCCTGCGGAAGTGGAGCACGCCTTTACCGCCTCGGTCAGGCAGTCCCTGTTGTTTGATCTACTGATTTTAATTACATGAATGGCTACTTGACGGACGTTTGATTCATGTTTTAAGTTCTATCATACCATGTTGTAAAGAAATACTATTTTCCTTCGTCTATCTAGGCATTTTCAGTGCAGGATCTTATATGGAATGCGATCTGCTTGTATCGACATTAGAATGGCGTATTAATATTCCAAATATTTTTGTCCTACACTTAGCATATCGATGTCCTTTGGACCCAAACAAGACATGACAATATCATCCCAATACAAACACGATAAAATTGGATTATCTAATTCTTCAAATTGACACTCTGTTTAATAATATGCTTGTCCGTCAGGACCAACATCTTCAGTAAGACGAAGTAGAGTGACAACCGAACAACCCCATATTCCGAGACAAACATTTCCTCACAGTTCTGTTTTATGCTAAGGGCTTGAGACTTCGCTGACTATAGCCACGGAGTGAGCGCGAAGTCTGATAACCTGTGCGACTGTAGTATCGGTATGTACGGGTACTTCTACTTAACCTCCTAAAGCCCCGAACATTTCTCGTTTGGGCAAAATTCATAAGTGTATTTCTATAAAAGTGTTTTTGGGGGTGGTGTTGGCGGAACCGTGGAGGGTGGAGGGTGGGGGAAAGGACAATGAAGTGAGAAGCATACCACACCAACGTAAATGAATTTCCAAAAAATTGGGACACGACACACTTATACTCCTTTTTTTTTCCGGAATATTTGGGAATAAGGTTGGGATAGAAAGCATTCGAGGCGTGCTTTGTATAAGTTCCTCCAAGGTACACTTATTTCAGAAACAACTGAACCCATGTTACAGATTTCTTCACATGGTTATGAGAGTATTTAGGGGTTGTAGAAAGGATGTACAGGAGAGCGCGTACGTGTCTCTGGTAAGACCCCAATTAGAGTATGGTTCCAGTGAATGGAATGATACGAGAACTAGAAAAGATTCAAACGAAAATAATACGATTTGTTCTGAGTGATTTCCGAGTCAGACTCGTTGGGTGAATGGCCAGCGTACTGGCCTTTGGTTCAGAGGGTCCCGGGTTTGATTCCCGGCCGGGTCGGGGATTTTAATCGCTTCTGACTAACTCTCCTCATCATATCCAGACACCACACCACACTAACAACCACCACATATAGGGTTGGCGTCAGGAAGGGCATCCGGTCGTAAAACATGACCAAATCTACATGTGCTACGCAGTTCGCACCCGCGACCGCACAGGTGTGAGAAAAAGCGGTAGAGAAAGAAGAAGAAGAAGAAGAAGAAGAAGTAGTTCTGAGTGATTTCCGAGAAAAGAGTAGTATCACGAAAATTTTGCAAACTTTGGGCAGGGAAGACTTGGCAGTAAGGAGATTTGATGCTCGACTAAGGGGATGTTGCAAACTGTCAGTGGGGAGATGGCGTGGAATGACATTAGTATACGAATAAGCTTGAGTGGGGTTTTTAAAGGTAGGAGAGAAGATAATTTGGAATTCAAGAGGACAAATCGGGGAAAATTTATTTATAGGAAGAAAAAATAGGGATTGGAATATTTTAGCAAGAGAAATGCTCGATAAATTTCAAAGTTTTTTGAAATCTTTTAAGAAAGGACTAGGTAAACCATATTGGAATGTATATTATAAAAAACTAACTGCATGTTTTATAAATTAATACTCTCTCCCCAGATGGTGGCAATCCATGACTGGGAGGGAAGAGTATGCATTCATTCATTCATTCATTCATTCATCCATCCATAAACAATAATGCCAATCTGTCACTTGGGCGACAGCCCTAAATGCAGATCAATGATGATTTAAGTATCGTCCTAGCATCTGCCAACAGCAGTTAACACCGAGAAAATACAGGACACCGCTTCAAGAATGGCGAAACACTATTCCAATACATGAGTTTCTCGAGTCCATGTTAAATAATATTAATGTTAGTAGCGGCCGGTGGACTCTCAGGTCGGGGGGGGGGGGGGGCATGGCAGCAGTACTTTTCCCCCACAAATCTTTTTTTTGCTACTGACCATTACCACCGCACTCATTCAATCACTGCTGCCAACCCTCACAAAACGTGGGATGCAAACCGGAGGCCCAATATGAATAAAAATTCCTGGTCTCAGATGTTACATTTCAATGTAACTTTTGTATTATTTTTCTTCTTAAAATATAAATAATAGTGCAAACAAGGTCATAAATTATTATTTTTATTGTATGCAACCATGGGGATTAGGCTGGCTCATGCTCATATAGGGGTTTGTGAGGACATCTTTACTGTTACACTGCTACGGACTGCCTCTTTCCGCACCCTTCCTCTCCCCCGAAACAGTCAATTTGCGCGCTTCTCCCTTACATCTCAACCCCCTCCCCCACACTATATACTCGGACGGAAGATCGAGAGTCCGTGCCTTATCTTCAACCTGAAAACATTCACCAGTGGACTGCGCATTGAAAGTCAGTCACCTAAGTTTGATAACTTATTGCCGAACAGTCTTCGTTATTGGTGAGAATTTACAGTTTTACCATGAAGTGTAATTTTCTTAGCATTATTCGAGTCCACTATTTGACTTCAAATGTGGAGGAAAAATAAACGAACCTTTTCGTTCCCTAGGGTGGACGTCGTCCGGGAGTCCTTATGGGCTGGCCGCTACTGCTTATTGTTTCCAAATATGCTAGAATTCACAGACTTGTCTCGACAGGTCTCAATTTCTGATTATAATTTTACCTTCCGCAGCCCAGTACTCACTACATTCAGCTGCACGCGAAACGACTGTCGTTTATTTACACGCTCGGGAAGGATGTTGTCAAGCGGTGCGCAGTACTGCCAACCTCTTGTATTTAGGAACTACTGAGTGAGTGGTACTCCGATAACTAGGATAAGATCTGGACTGGTTCTTTGTTATGTAGGGCAGTTCAAACAACAAAATAGCATGATCTCTGGACCAATAAATATATTACGATTGCCGTGCGGACGGTTAGGATAAGACTTTGACAAGACCACTAGCCTGGACTGGTTCTTGCCGTGCGGACGGTTAGGATAGGATCTGGATAAGACCTTTGGTCAAAGCGGCCCTAGGCCTCTAGTTTCGTGTGGTGTTTTTTGTTTGTGCTTTTATTCAGCCGGGGTTGGTAACGCAATGTATTTATCAGCATTGATGGCAATGACGTCACATTCTGTTCATGTTGACCAATGAGAATGCAAGTAGCTACTTTAGCGGCGGGTGCTGCTCTTTATTAGGTTATAAAAGTAAATGTACTTCTGTGGGTGAGATGGTAGGTTCCTAGACATCGCAATGAAGACATCTCTCCTCTAAAAGGAATTCCAATTAACATTTGCATTATTTCACTTTCTTATAATGTTATAAACTCTTTGCTGCGGAAGGTAAAATTATACCAATTTCTGAAACTGAGACAACTATGGATACTTACTTACAACGTATATCCAAACAAGCTGCCATTCACGGATCTGAATTACCGCTCCAATTGTAGATGGCCGAGTATGAGCAAGGAGTACATTCAACCACGGTCTTTTTTATCCAATGACCTTGTCACGGTTTCCTCGAAACACTTATCGCATCATATATTCAAAGTGAAAACAATAGAAGAATGAAAATCCACGAACCTTGTTTGTGCTGTAAACAGTTTCCGCCCGTTAAATGTACAGCGATTCAAAATCCACAGTATTTATTTCTTATTTTCCTGGAGGTTATGTACTCAAGGATTATTAGACAGTTTTTAATAAATAAAACCGCCTAAAATTACGTAATCGTTCTGACATTTATTTTAATGAGTACGTTCGACAAGAAGGTGGTATCTACATACGTATACTCGTTACGTGGATAATTTCAGATAATTCCACTTTCGCCACACAACACATTGTATTTATATCTAATTGCGGAGTGAGCTAACGTGACATCATGGCTTTAGTGCAGGTGGGTTTTGTGTCTAGTAGCGCTGCTATAGCTTTAGTGAGTACATAGGGAAACAGCTCGTCATGGCAGCATATGCGAGAAGCAGCCATTCCGAGTCTTCTCAGCGATCACGCGATGGTGGATGTTGTATGAAGGGGAGTATGAATGGCCTATCCCGCGAATATTAAATTTGCTGACTTCATGACCCATTTTCTGAAGAACTATTTAATGCAACTTTTGCAGGTTGCTATAAAATTGGCTCGGAAAATATTTATATTGACAGACAGTGACGGCTGGTGCAGAAATTCACATACCGGTATCCGGTTTTCAAGAGGCTCTCCACTGAGTTTTCCACACTGAACAAACACTCAAACAACCCCAACACATATACACATACCTCATTAACAAAGCTATAAAACTATGTAATTAAACACACTATAACACCTGCAATGGCAAAATATTCACGAACTCGAACACTTGGTGCGAGCGCGCAAAAATAGAACTTTCCAATGTTACCAAAATCATTGAAATAAAACCAGCAACGTCGTAATACAAAATTACATGTTATATTTTTATAGTGACATTTATACACTAGACATTTTAATTAAAGAAAATCACAATATCGTGTCTTTATTTTGACAACAGAAAAAGTACAATTTTTATAGTTCATCGATTTACAAAGGTGGTTATGGAATAGGCAAGTTGGGAGTATTCTATTCTCTTTGGTATTAAAAGACCTGGGGGGAACAGCTCTGCAGCATATGTTTTCCCGTCTGCTTTGAGCGATCCCCTCTTAAATAGTACCGCTGAGTCAAGAGGGTGACACCTGCCAAGTTCTCATTTCGATCGTAATGTAAGTGTGACTAGCGCTGCCTCTCTGTGGTCGAACGAAGAATCGCTGTGAAGTGATGTCTTGGCGGTCTTGGCTGTTGTTTCCACAGCCCATCGGAAAAGGTGGGCACGCATGCGCAAAAGGCAGAGTTCCTGCTTTCTGGCAAACAACTTAGAAATTCTCGCTGAGCTGTGATCGCACAGCCCAGCACAGCGATCCTGCGTGGAGCACACCTAGTTACCTGGTTGTGAGGGGAGTTTAATACTCTCCTACTCTCTTTGGTTTACGTCTTTTTCAATGCACTGTATTTCATTGAAGATAATATTTTTAAAGTAATTTATTTTTCAAATAGGCAATGTGCTGCAGCACTTCAGCACATAAGATAGGGCCGCCCCTGAATTGACTGACGCGGAATTGACCCTTTGTTAATGAACAGGAGAACCGCGCACCACAAGAAAGGCTGGAAACCATGATTTCGATGCACCAATCGGTTGCTGTATCTCCCGCATCTCCCGAGAACGTCGCTGTATCATTTACTCATTACGTGTGAGTGAGAGGAGCAGACGTGTTTAGTAACCTGTTGAATGCAACACAAAATGGTGCTCACGATGAAACAGTGCGTGTTCATTATCGAGAATAATGCGAGAAACCTGTGCGGAACTGTTTTTGCGCAAGAGTTTAAGACGAAGAATTTGGCAAAACCTCCAGTAAAGATTGCGATGCAAAACATAGTGGTAGTATGGCGTGAAACGGGCTCTGTTGCGAATAAAAACTCCAACTATCCGAAGAGTTCGAACACCAGAAAACATTGCTGGAAAGTCTGGAGGAACGAAGTTCGACGAAATCTCAACGTCGTTTATCTGTGCCAAAGGGAATTAAGGGATCGCCGTGTCAAATCATCATCTGCATCTGTATCCTTACAGATTTACTGTTGTGTAAGCGTTAAAGCGTCCAGACAACCTTCGCGTGTTGAGTTCCGCCGGTTGTCTGACTTTTGGTTCTTCACTTTTTCACTTCTTCATACGAAGCAATTTCCAGCGTCTTCTGTGATGTTCATTAACAAAGGTCAATCCCGCGTCAGTTGTATTGTAAATATATTCCGGGCCAGCTTTATTTTGCTCACCAGGTACATATAGCCGGCCCCATGGTGTAGGGGTAGAGTGCCTGCTTCTTACCCACAGGCCTCGGATTCGATTTCCGGCCGGATCAGGGATTTTTACCTGGATCTGAGGGCTGGTTCGAGGTCCACTCAGCCTACGTGATTAAGAATTGAGGAGTTCGCCTCCGTAGCGTAATGGTTAGTGTTATTAGCTGCCGTCCTCGGGGGCCCGGGTTCGATTCCCGGTACTTCCAGGAATTTAAGAATGGCAGGTGGGCTGGTATGTGGTTAAAATGGTACAGGGAGCTCACCTCCATCGGGGGTGTGCCTGAAAAGAGCTGCAGCACCTCGGGATGAGGACACGAGATTGCATTTGCATTAAGAATTGAGGAGCTATCTGACGGTGAGATAGCGGCCCCGGTCTAGGAAGCCAAGAATAACGGCCGAGAGGATTCGTCGTGCTGACAACATGACACCTCGTAATCTGTAGGCCTTCGGGCTGAGCAGCGGTCGCTTGGTAGGCCAAGACCTTCAGCGCTGTAGTGCCATAGGGTTAGGTTTTGTGTTAGGTACATGATTCGTATACTTACTCCCATAGTGTTATTGAAGTACCTATACTAGGAGTTAGGTTATAATTTTGTTTCTCTTGTATTTTCTTTTTCCTTTTTTCCTTACAGTTTTTGCGTATTTTGCAGCAAATATACAAGCTAGCTCTACCATGCTCGAGATATAGTATCAGAAAAGTATTATTAATAAAGTGTGAAAAACATAAAAAAATCCATCATTTTTAGTTGCTGAGAAAACAGGTTATTTGTCTGAAAAACTATATCTTATGACACTAGTACAACAGCGCAAGGAATGAAAACATTACACACGGTATACCAAGAATATTGTACCCACAACATAGACAAGAATCACAACTGTTATGCCAGTCCCACCAACTTTCGGAGCAAATTTGCCAGTAGAATTTAAATCAAACCACAGCCTTGTAGATTTTATGGCCCTTGAAATATTAACCAATGTTGTATGTAGTCCTAAAAATGTCCTATGCAGTTAATTAAAATATGCCTACTTCCACTCCATCAAATTAATCAGCAAATTGCAAATAATGTTTCTATATTTAAAAAATAATAATATTAAACAAAACAGCTATTTATACGTCCCTTACTAGCCTTTATTCTAAGGAGTTCCGGGTATGATTCCCGACCGGGACGTGGATTTTAACCTTCATTGGTTAATTCCGATAGCTCGCGGGCTGTGTGTGTGTGTTATATTCATCATACACAGGGCCTTATCTTTACATCACGCAAATCGCCTAAAGGTGTAAATTTGAAGGACCTTGCAGCAGGCCTCTTCGGAGGCCACAGGGCACTGACTCAGGACTTATGGCGACGGTGAGATAGGACAGGGAAGGAAGAGGCCGCGCGTCTCCTAGGTAATCTGCCCTCCTCCATTCGCCTCACATGACCCCACCACCGAAGCCGATTTATACGATTCTTATTTACCCTTTATCTCCTCAATTCACTTTCTCTTGCTATTTTTCCCACCTGTTTGTACAAGTAACCATTCTTGATACATACATGTTCTGTTGCTTCTAACATACGATTAAGACATCCTGAGTCCACCCAGCATTCACTCAAGTACAGAACATTCTATTTGAAAACAGGTCGATATTAAGATAGTTAAAATAGCTTTTTTTTTCTAGTACAAAAATCTATTAACAGCCTATGAAGGCTCTTGAAGGAGTGAAGACGTAGCCTACTCAATTCAGCTGGAAGGATGTGGGTTCTATACCCCGTCAAGAAGACGTGAAATTCAGAAAAATGGACTTCCACTACTGTACAGACTAATAGCTCTGTGTTTCACTCAGCCTACACCAAACATTAGTACTAGAGTCATTTCTGGTGAGAAAAGTAGCCAGACAAACGACTCACCACTCTACCCCATTTCTCCAACGAACTTGATGACCTGTAGCGAGATACATTTCTTATTTCTTTGTTGGGCAGTGATCGCTCAGTTTCATATTATACTGTATCACGCTTCTGATTCGGAAAATATTAGTATATTCTAAATCTGACCGAGCGAACAATGTTGAGTATAACAGTTCGTTTACGCAATTTTTAAAATGAGGTTGGGGTGGGGGTAGGGGCGAGAAGAAACAATGGCTAATAAATTCGTACACATTTTATTCGAAGAAAAATAAATGATTCTTCCCAAAACGAATAGCCGCTGACTCCACTTTAGACTATGTAGACGTTGGCAATTAACATAAGAGTGCCATATTGGCAGCTGGTCTGGCCGACCGCTGGCCAATCAGTGACGGTCAATATCAATTGATTATTCGTGTCCTTTCGGCTCATAAACATTACGCCATTGTCACTCGCCATTTGCACTGAAATGAGTTGTAAAGTGCGGCCATAAATCCGCACACATCACAGCATATCACACCATTGCTCGCGGGGTAATGGGTTCGCCATAATCTCCTGATGAACTGAACGACCCGACCTTGATATATGAAGTGGATGCTACTCTCCTAACAGGCCACGGATTAGAAAGGTGTATTCATATTTCAAAGGCTCATTTCTTACTCAGAAATTTACATCGCTATGAGAAATGCCGTTATAATCTAGCTCTTCTTTGGCTGGAGGTCAATGTGCAGACTGCATATTCGAAGGTACTGGGTGGAATTTCTGATTCCACCAACTAACAAGTCTTAATGCTATTTGGCACGAAGGTGTGTGGCCTCGTGTGGTAAATTAAGAAAGAATAAGATGCTGTAGAAAGGAACGAAGGACTAGAACACAATGATATTTTATTTAGAGCGCCACCATTCGAATTTACGCGAACTCGCAACTTTGTTTTAATATGATTAGGTCGAGTGGTCGTCTGGGCCCGATGACCTCGATGTTTGACTCCTTAAAATCATCATCATCAATACCATTTTGCATTTTGAATATCCTCAGTGGAATGTATACAAGGTGTAAGGTCAGGAGATCGAGACGGTCGAAAACAGAGTGTTCCTCAAATTGTGAGATTAACCATGTCATAGAGTAGTATACAGTGTCAGCCGTGGTTCCTTTTGTTAACCAAACTGGAACTAGATGAGTATCGAAGTAGCATAATGGAGTGAATGTTACATTAATAATAATGTTATTGGTCTTACGTCCCACTAACTACTTTGACGCTTTTCGGTGAAACCGAGGTACCAAAATGTTGTCCCGCAAGAGTTCTTTTGTGTGCCAGAATGTCTACCGACAAGAAGCTGACGTACTTGAACACTTGCAAATACCACCCAGCCAGGATCGAACTTACCAAGTGCCTCAACCGTCTGAGACACTCAGCCCGGTGAAATTAATCACTTCTATGGAATAGTCAGTTTAGAATAATGTCTGTTTATCAACATCACCAATGTTGCATGGTGATTTAAATGACGTTTCTTACTACTCTTGTGTAGCATACTTGCTTTATACCACTTCTGGAACTTCAAAGCTCTTGTGAACGCCAAATGGTTAGTGCACAAATAGCTACTCTGTTTGACGCAATTATCGAAGGAATTAGCACTGTGGAAGCAAAGCAAGTTTGAAGTTGTAACTGACTGTTTATACCGTGGGCATAGCCACAGAACCTCGAGTATTATACGTGGCATGAGTTTATATTTAAGAAAATCACACGTGCATTGGTCACCTCAGAGGGAGGCCAGTGATGTTTTCCTCAGCTATCAGAATTAACATTCTTGTAATTCCAGTAATGTTCGTCTGTTTTGATTTAACGTCGTGCGCAAACTAGCGTTATTCATTCATTAACGATACGATACCTGCTGTGTGGTTATCAAAAACGCGCTACTTTGCATATCCGTTTTCTTAATGGAAATCCTTCCACCACTAGAATACTTGCAATGAATTAAGAATTACGGACCTGGCAACTTCCTGAAGATATACTTGTTTTCTTTAACTAAGCTATCGAGGGCTTGCATGGAAAAGAAAATCGGGTTAAATTGTTCCACTATCTGGGGCAGTAGCATAGCCAGCATCGGCCAATAGGGACGGGTGGTTATAGTTACAAAATTATGATAGGACGTGTGTGGTCGTACATGCGTGCGTGTCATTATAAGGACACTGATACAAGTGAATTATGTTGATCATCAGATTGCAGTACAGATATATTACAAAATCTTACACTAAGATACAGAACGGGAACAATTTGATCCAGGTGAATAGTTTTACGGCGAATGGTATGTTCAGATTAGAAAATTCTAAATTCCCATGGAGGGAATTAGAAGAATTTTCCATTCGGAATTGCTAGGCGGGCAATAATTCCATTGTGGAGATTTATCTCCCTTATGCAGTTATCAGACTGTGCCTCTTATAGGGGCTTCTGATAAGTTCACCTGCATACACCCCAGCGTCAATCACATCCCACTCTGATGAGTCTAGTGTTAGACCTAAGACGAAACGCTAGTTAATAGAGCAAACGCCTGAAAAGCCTTACATCTGATCTGTTTTGGCATTTTCAGATTATCCATAATGCTACTTTCGAGGCTTCTTCAAGAGATCTGTTGGTTTCACAATTATGTCTCTGTAAATATTCAAAAGAGCCAACACTGAGTCTTTCCACTTGTTTAGTGCCAGTTTCTGTTTATTTTCTGATACCCCTGATCTGGGGTACAAGCGATAGGGACAACGGAGTAAGTGAAGCACAAAAACCGACAGTACACGCTAGCAAGTAAGTCTTCTTTCTTCTCTTTCTACCGCTTTTCCCACACCTGTGGGGAACTGTGTTGCACACGTGGATTTGGTCCTGTTTTACGACCGAATACCCTTCCTGACGCCAACCCTATATGGAGGGATGTAATCACAATTGCGTATTTCTGTGGTGGTTGGTAGTGTAGTGTGTTGACACTAGCACGTAAGTAATCTACTACAACCGAATCCTATTTTCTGATTTCATACTATGACGTATTTGCTTCTTTCTGTACTCAAAAGAGTACGGAAAGTAACACTTTGCCGTACTGTAATTATTTTATGCTATGTTTTATCAGGAAAAGAAAGCCTCCGTAGCTCAGGCATGCCGACCTCTCATCGCTGGGTTCCATGGTTCAAATCTCGGTCGCTCGATGTGAGATTTGTGTTGGACAATGCAGTGGGACTGGTTTTCCTCCGAGTACTCCAGTTTTTCCTGTCACCTTTCTTTATAACGTGTCGTCTCAAAACTCACGAATTTCAGGAAGAGGATTAGTAAGTTTCATTACCTGGGCCAGTCTCAAAACACACGAGCAGGGTCAGTAGGCCTACTTCTTCGAATGGATAAATGTCAATCCTATTAGGGATGGGATAATGGAATACTTTTAATAATCGAATAACTTCCATCCGATTAGTTAAATAATCGAATAAATAATCAAATCAGATAATCGAATGAGTTTCAAATATCTTTCAGTTATATCGCGCAGAATAATTGGATGCCTCATGAATATTTTTTTTTGGTTTAAGTGTGTCGGTTAGATAACCGACTGAAATAAGCGAATAGATGAACTCTTACGAAAACTAGAAATACGCTTTCTTTCAAATGTATCTCCAAGTGTTGAAACTAAGTGAATTAACACTCTTGATCTTTAATATACCGAGCTCGATAGCTGCAGTACCGAGCGCGATAGCTGCAGTCGCTTAAGTGCGACCAGTATCCAGTAATCGGGAGATAGTGGGTTCGAGCCCCACTGTCGGCAGCCCTGAAGATGGTTTTCCGTGCTTTCCCATTTTCCACCAGACACATACCGGGGCTGTACGTTAATTAAGGCCACGGCCGCTTCCTTCCAATTCCTAGGCCTTTCCTATCCCATAGTCGCCATGAGAGCTATCTGTGTCGGTGCGACGTAAAGCCAATATAAAAAAATCTTTAATATCTCTAAAAACATGTATTATTCATGTAAATGCCGCCTTCTGGCCGCATAAAGGAATTAAGCCCCAGTACTACCATGCAGCGACCAATATACCTACTTAAATTTTATGTCGTCCGGCTGTATGCACAAATGGTTAGCATACTGGCTTTTTGTCAAAAGGGTCCAGAGGGTCCCAGGTTTGTTTTCCGATCGGGTCGGAGATTTTAATTTTCATTAGTTAATGCCTATGGCTCGGGAACTGGGTGTTCGTGCAGTCCTCAGCATTAGACTTCATCTTAGGAAGAGCCTCATCCTCACAGACGTGCAGGTCACCTATAAGGCGTCGACTCTAAAGACCTGCACTACACCACACGTCATTATTATAAATTTATGTGAAAGGGAAAAATACATGATATTAGCTTTAAGACAACAGCAAAATATTTTAATAATAATAATAATAATAATAATAATAATAATAATAATAATAATAATACACTTCGGTATCTTTCATTAACCAATCATTATTTTTCCCTGTGGGTTGGGGTGGCAGAATAACATCCACAGTATCCCCTGCCTGTCGTAAGATGCGACTAAAAAGGAAAGCGTGAGTCACCGCGCACCTCATCCCTCCTGCGGTCACCTCAAGCATCTGCTGTCCGGAGTCGTGAATTTTGAGACCCATTAGAATGTTTACTTTAGCTGCCAGTTTGTAGTCGTGAGTTTTGAGACGTAAACGTTTATAAAGAGCAATTCGATTTCGTGAAATCCGTAATAATCAGTACCGCTTCCGTGTTGCCGTAGTGTACGAGAGAAAATCATAGAAACGGCGGGAAATCTGTAGTTATTGGCAACTGCATTAGGGCAGGTTTATTGTAGATATTTTTATAGGACGACCTATTCAACGCCACACCTACTTATCACATTGAATACCTTGGAATGAAAAAGAGAAAGGTCTAGAGATCATACACACACGTGCTGGTCTAAGTACAGCTACTAGTAGACGTTTAATACTGTTCAGGACATTTTATGAGGGTACAGATGTCTCGTTCCTCTTTAAAGGTGAGTCACATGCAGAGCTGGGTTTATAGCCTGGCACTGGCATAGTCTAACCTTGGAGCCGGTCCATCAGTCACATGACCACATTTCTCTGTCAATGATAAGGGTACATAGATTTAGAGATGTGGATTTGAGTTATAACAGGAGTTGCTACAATATGTCTGCTACACTCGCATTTGGTCACTTCGGCCTTTCGGTGGTTGTGGTGGTGGTGGTGGTAGAATACGCCATCCCCTGTCTGACGTAAGAGGCCACTAAAAGGGTTAAAACTTCAAGGAGCTCGTAACTGGGGAGCCTGACAACTGGTCCTCTACTTGAGTCCGACATTAGTTCTATTTACTTGTGCCTAGAACTTTAATTATTTGTCTGTCCATCCTTGTTCGACTCTGGTTCTCTTTCGACCCCAGTGGTTTTAGGCTTGCGAGGTCTAGGGAACATTTCATTTTCACATCCTTCGTGGACCTTCCCTTTATTTTGCCGATATCATACTTTTTTTTTCTCCGAAAAGTCGACCTGAACCTCTGATTAGTGTTAAGAGCCCCTTGTGGGTAATAATAATAATAATTTCGTGTGGCTATTTCTAGCCGAGTGCAGCCCTTGTAAGGCAGATCCTCCGATGAGGGTGGGCGGCATCTGCTATGTGTAGGTAACTGCGTGTTATTGTGGTGGTGTTATGTGTGGTGTGTGAGTTGCAGGGATGTTAGGGACAGCACAAACAACCAGCCCTCGGGCCATTGGAATTAACCAATGAAGATTAAAATCCCCGACCCGGTCGGGAATCGATCCCGGGACCCTCTGAACCGAAGGCCAGTACGCTGACCATTCAGCCAACGAGTCGGACCCCTTGTGGGTGAAGGCGATAGAATGTAGGTGATTTTTAAGTCACTCTACAAAACTCTGTGGGTGTAATGTAGAGGTAAAAGGATGAGTGCTGTGGAACTCAACTCTCTAGACGTCCTAAATGGCGAAGAATATGAAGCAGAACAGCTGAGAGAGAGAGAGAGAAAGATACAGATATAAGACAAAAGAAAAAGAAATGAAATGAAATAGTAAAACAAAGGACTAGCACGCCTCAAATCCGAGACACCCGCATGGAAATAGGGAAGCTGACCACTAGAGACCGATAGCCTGATAGATGCTAACAACAAATTGTCAACTGGTATGCAGGCTGTTTAATTTGAAGAGCCATTTTTTCGTTGAACAAGGGACAATAGCGTTAACAATCTGACATATAACCTGTTTATAGCCTACTCGCTGTTGATCAACCTCCCAAAGTTTGAAGGAAGTCTGTGAGTCTCCTTGTTAGTACAGAGTTTTCGAACTCGCTCCTCGAATGACGGTCATGTTTGCTTTCTCTGTTAATTCAATTTAATTTTTAAAATAGTGGTGCGTGGTATGCGACTGACAGCTCTCTTGAAGTCCCATTCGGAAGTTCCTGGAAGGTATTAGTCGGTCAGACTGGTAAACTAATGACCGGCCTCTACGTCTCTTGCTCCTTTCGTCTGGGGTCTCCGTGAATTTTCTGGAAGGCGAAACTAGAACACTCGTATACTGACCTACCCCAAAGACACTAGAACTTCATTATCTGGTATATAAAAGCAGTATCGTCTCGAAGAGATTGTTGTGTGTGTTGGGTAATCAATTACGAGTCGTGAGCTAAGAGCTCAGTGAGTGGAGTGAGTAGTCATGTGAATAGATTGGTATTGTCGGTCTTGTCTGAAGTCGAACCAAGTGCACAGCAGCAGCGTGCTGTGATAGTCAGGATGTGCGTTTGAGCGTGACTACAGTCCGCGAAACTTTTAGTGATACTTCGTATTACGGGGGTGAGGAGAATGGAGGGTGCTATCCCGGTTCCGATAATACTGCCAACTGAACGGAAACGAAATCTGAATTGAATCGATAGTATGCTCGATCGATATGAATTTTCTAAACCGTCATTTCCGTGTAGGTGTTCTAGGTTGTTCCTGTGGTGCACTTCGATTTTCCTCACTCACGTTCAAGCTTAACCTATATTTTGACTTTGCTGTTTAAATAACAACAGTATTTAAAGTGTTGCAATTATACCGCCTGATGTCTCACGGCAATGCATAATCGATTCATATTTTTTATGTCAGAGGTTGCCAGTACGAATCTCGAAGATAACCGACGACTACCGATTCAGTACTAGGGAGCCGAAGTATCACTAAAAGTTTCGTGTACTGTACATGGAGCTGATCTATGAAGTGACTGTGGTGCGTGCGCAGCAAAGTGAAAGGAGGGAGATGCCAGTCAAGATTACGGAGGATCGCTCGTTCCAGGTAAAAACTGCCAGCTGAAGGCCCTCTGTGTGGACTATAGACGTTTTTAAACAGCCAGTAACTAGTGAAGGGTTTTCAATCATTGCCGAGCATAACTCTCTCTCTCTCTCTCTCTCTCTCTCTCTCTCTCTCTCTCTCTCTCTCTCTCTCTCTCTCTCTGTGTGTGTGTGTGTGTGTGTGTGCTGACTGCGTCAACCTCGATTAAATTATTCGTAACAACAGATTTGCCCACCTGGTGGCCATGATCGTTAAGCTGTGAAGTCTAATATGGTCTGACACCGTGGTTAGCCGGTTCGAGCCCCTTGGTCGAAAACTTTTCACCATCAAAATGTGGGGAGGTGCTGGTATACAATTTCAAAAAATGCCAAAAACCTGGATTCAATTCCAAACCTCGCCGCGGTGCTCATATGGAGTGAGGGCATATGACTATAAACAGTGATTCGACCATCGGATGAGGAGGTAACCCTTGAACAGACCCCTTGGGGCTATTCTTCCGGCACAGGGTTTCACCCTCTCCCTTCCTACTCCTACATAATCCGGTCGTAAAAACTCGCTATGAAGATTAATCTCACTTCATACCTGAGCCCGTAGAGAAACGGGACAAGGGTTGGAAATACATGCATTCGTACCAATAGATTTAGATTTGGAATGTGCTTGTACTCTTATCCATTCAATTCAAATTAGTCCGGCTCCATGGCTAAATGGTTAGCGTGCTGGCCTTTGGTCCAGAGGGTCCCGGGTTTGATTCCCGGCCGGGTGGGAGATTTTAACCTTAAATGGTTAATTCCCTTGGCTCAGAGACTGGGTGTTTGTGCTGTCCCCAATATCCCTGCAACTCACACACCACACATAACACTATCCTCCACCACAATAACACGCAGTTACCTACTGCATGGCAGATGCCGCCCACCCTCATCGGAGGGTCTCTGCTTTACAAGGGCTGCACCCGGCTAGAAATAGCCACACGAAATTATTATTAATTCAAATTAGAGACTATTTTAGTCACTAAGTTACACAAATAAAACGGAAAAACAGATAGTATACGAGAAGATAGTCGAAGAAAACGCAAATACATAACAAAATATTTAAAATTGACTTACTTCATGACTGAAATTTATACCACTATATTGGTAATCGGGGACCACCCAATACGTAGTTCACAGCCTGTCTTGATGGATATGAAGAAGAAACGATAGTAATAACTTTGACACTTTCTTCGAGGTGGGTGGCCGTAGTAACACACAGTAGCCATTTCATATTTCACAAGAAAATTCTTGAGGAATAAATCTACCGCTTCATCCTTTTTGTCCCTTGCACTCGTATCTGGCCATAAATAAAGCGCTCGTTTGCAATATTTAATAACGTTAGTTGGCTCGCTTTATAGAGCGTCGTGATGGGCGGGCCAATCGTCGTTGTATTCGACTTTAATCATTATCACACTGTCAACTTTTCCAGATTTAATAAGAAAATAAGGTAAAATAAAGATAAACTGGCTACATTAATCATAGTTCCAGCAGTATATAACATCAAACTACATCCCATATTTATGATGTGGCCATCATTAGATTCTGCTTAAAAAACACCTCCACGAAGAAATTATCAGATGAATAATGGAAAGTGTTCACTCATTCAAGCACTTGCTACTCTCCTGCTTATAGCACTACAACAGTACGATGACCGACTGTCATTGCAATGAGTCTTATGTCACGCATATAGAGCATAGAGTACTCAGCTTCGTACAGTAGCTGTGCGGTTGTAGGCTTATCATGAGACAAACGGAACGTACGAGTTAGGTTCGACCCTAGCTCAGTCCTGTCGTATTTCAAGGTGCTCAAATACGCCAGCTCCGTCTAATTACTGGCACGTAAAATAATCCATGTGAAACAAAATTTCGTCACCTCGGCATCTCCGAACATCGAACCAGCACGCAGATCAGGTAAAAAAATCTGACCTAGCCGGAAATCGAACCCGAGGCCTCCGGGTAAGAGGCGGCCACGCTACCCCTACAACGCGGGGCCGGCTATTTAGAGCTATTAGGGGAAGATTATTTTGTTGTATTTGTCATTAAACACATGACTGCTACCACCTCTGGAAGATTCCTAGACTTTTAACTACTAGGAGTTTGCTGGTTCGAGACCAATTATTGCACTCGTGACTGTAAGAGACAAGCATTCCTTTTCTCTTCTACAGCTGCTACAAGTCCACTATATTACGCTACGATTATTGGCATGTCCGCTTCTGTGGCGTAGTGATGAGTGTGATTAGCTGCCAGCCCCGGTGGCCCGGGTTCTATTCCCGGTTCGGCTACGGAATTTTTGAAAAATGGTGCGAAGGCTCGAATGGAGTCCGCTCAGCCTCAGGTCAATTGAGTAGAGAGAAGGTTCGATTCCCAGCTCAGCCAGACTCAAAGTGGTTTTCCGTGGTTTCCCACTTCTCCTCCAGACAAAATGCCGGGATGGTACCTAACTTAATGCACGGCTGTTCCTTCATTCTTCCTTGTCTACCTATTCCGATCTTCCCATCCCCCCACAAGGACTCTGTTCAGCATAACAGGTGAGGGCGCCTGGGGCGAGGTACTGGTCCTCCTCTGAAGTGTTATCGCCCGACCCAAAGGCTCACGCTCCAGGACACTGCCCTTGAGGTATTAGAGGTGCGATCCCTGGCCGAGTCTGAGGGGAAAATCAACCCTGGAGAGTAAACGGATTAAGAAAGAAAGAAAGAAAGAAAGAAAGAAAGAAAGAACGAAAGAAAGAAAGAATTACTCGTATTAATATTAGTGAATATAATAAAAATCTTCCAGGCTAGCGGGATACAGGAGAGCGTATCTACACGACGCTACAGAAGATGACTACCGCAGCAGTAGTCGAAACGTCTGGACGAAATGAGAGGAGTGGACCACGGCATAATAGCCCGGAAGATTTTTATTATATTGACACCGGCAGTGAAAGCCTTCATACTTTAATATTAGTGAAGTTAATGTCATTCATTTATTAGATGAAAGCTACGAAAACCCGATAGTTCACGTCCGATCGGCATGTTTGGCTGGATTTACTAACTTAGGCGTGAAACATTGACTGTCCAGTCGAACACGGGAAGTTGGCAACCCTGTAAGTGACACACTGTACAACGGAACGATGTATTCTCACTGACTCTGCCTGCTATTGTCGAGAGGCCTTTAGATTTATTTCATCCCTTCATTACAAAATGATTGGATGTTTCGCAACTAAATTCCTTAAGCAATTCCAATTAGTGAGCATTAGAAGAACGCTCACCGTACTGCTCGTAAACAGTAATTCCCCACCAGAAAGAGAAAAGCAGTTATCAAATGTGAATGGTGCAAATAGTAATTACTTTTCCAGCGGGATTCGATTCTCAGATCTTCATTGCTTACTCTTTATTTAAGTCTGTCCATATGTTCACAGTGGCATAAATCACTTAACATATATATTAGAGCTAGAACCAGATATGTTCGTAAAATATATTTTTTTAAATTATTGTTACTACAGATGATGTAATGCCTATTTATAGATAAGAAAATACATCATCATCATCATCATCATCATCATCATCATCTGTTTACCCTCCAGGTTCGGTTTTTCCCTCGGACTTAGCGAGGGATCCCACCTCTACCGCCACAAGGGCAGTGTCCTGGAGCTTCAGACTCTTGGTCGGGGATACAACTGGGGAGTATGACCAGTACCTCGCCCAGGCGGCCTCACCTGCTATGCTGAACAGGGGCCTTGTGGAGGGATGGGAAGATTGGAAGGGATAGGCAAGGAAGAGGGAAGGAAGCGGCCGTGGCCTTAAGTGAGGTACCATCCCGGCATTCGCCTGGAGGAGAAGTGGGAAACCACGGAAAACCACTTCCAGGATGGCTGAGGTGGGAATCGAACCCACCTCTACTCAGTTGACCTCCCGAGGCTGAGTGGACCCCGTTCCAGCCCTCTTACCACTTTTCAAATTTCGTGGCAGAGCCGGGAATCGAACCCGGGCCTCCGGGGGTGGCAGCTAATCACGCTAACCACTACACCACAGAGGCGGACAAGAAAATACATACTACACAAAAATAAGTAAAGCCCAGATTACCTTCTAGTTAATATCTATTTCAGAAGGAGGTCTTCACTTTAGAGCTGCAATTTTTCTATCAGAATTGGCAGCTTTGACAAATTCTTTTCGCCTGCCGGATTTGCGAAATAGAGCTAAGTCGAGCTTCTCATACTGCCATTAAAATGCACAATTGACGTCCTTAAGCCCGTAATTTAAAGTAACATTCTCGTCTTGACTTTTTAGTTCTTCTTTGAATTATCCATGTCTGACCATACAGTACTCCACTTGAGTTTTCAACAATGACAAAGCGTGCGTTCCTACACAGCCGTTCGTGGTTAATTCTTTTTTCAATTTGGTTTACGTCGCACCGACACAGATAGGTCTTATGGCGACGATGTGTTAGTAAAGAGTTAGGAATGGGAAGGAAGTCCCCGCAGCCTTAATTAACGTACAACCCTAGCATTTGCCTGGTGTAAAAATGGGAAACCTCGGAAAGTCATCTTCAGGGCTGTCAACAGTGGGGTTCGAACCCCCTATCTCCCGAATACTGGATACTGGCTTTGCCTCAGTTGTGCCGAAAGTTGAAGGGAAAAAGGGTCCGGAGCTCGATAGCTGCAGTCGCTTAAGTGCGGCCAGTATCCAGTATTCGGGAGATAGTAGGTTCGAACCCCACTGTCGGCAGCCCTGAAGATGGTTTTCCGTAGTTTCCCATTTTCACACCAGGCAAATGCTGGGGCTGTACCTTAATTAAGGCCACGGCCGCTTCCTTCCCACTCCTAGGCCTTTCCTGTCCCATCGTCGCCATAAGACCTATCTGTGTCGGTGCGACGTAAAGCAACTAGCAAAAAAAAAAGGGGGGGGTCCGGAAAGGTTTCAAATTGTGGGTCTTGGATAGCTCTATCAAAATAAGAAAAGCAAATTTCGAAAATCACTTCCGGCCTAAATGAAGTTCCGGAAACACAACCCAAAATCGCTTGTTTCTTACCAGTTTTCTTTTTTATTCAAATCCTAGCCAACTTATTTTTATATATTTTTTCTGTAATTTGTTCCTTGCTGCAATACCCTCAGGCGTTTTTGATGTTTTGAAAAATATCCACACCAAATTTAGTTATAAGGGCTTAAGTGAAATTCTGCATTGACCCACATTAGCGCTCGTAGTGGTGCTTATGTGAATCAATGCACTGACTCACATTAGCGCTCGTTACGGTAGAAAAAGGCAAACTGCTAATCTAAATGAGGGGATAACGATGATTTAAAAACATGATTGTAATTTTTAGGACTAAATAAATATATTGTCATATATTTTATTGTCCGACTCGTTGGCTGAACGGTCAGCGTACTGGCCTTCGGTTCAGAGGGTCCCGGGTTCGATTCCCGCTTGGGTCGGGGATTTTATCCTTAATTGGTTAATTCCTACGGCATGGGGGCTGGGTGTATGTGTTGTCTTCATCATCATTTCATCCTCATCACGACGCGCAGGTCGCCTACGGGGTCAAATAGAAAGACCTGTACCTGGCGAGACGAACCCGTCCTGGGATATCTCGGCACTAAAAGAAAAAAAAAGAAGCCATACGACATTTCATTTTCATATTTTATTTACCTAAAATTCGTAGCACATATCCCTAGGATGTTTTCAACATTGAGTTGCTTGTCTGAAGGAATTTTACACGCGTTTTACTAAAATACTTGGTATTGTTTAAAACATCCAAGGTACTGTTTGCGAACGAGACGGTGAGCAGAACAACACAATTCTATGTGCTCTATTGCAAGGCTCACTAATTGGACTGGTTTCTTTAGTGCATGAATTGCAATACGTTTTTTCCATTTTGATCTGTAGATCTGTGATTATTACTTGTCCATATGCGGAGCCGCTACGGTCATAAAAACACCATCAACTTATTCCTATCATATGACGCGAAATTAAACGCGAGATTTCATATGCACTGCAGTCATCTCCTCTGTTAAGCCGAGAGAGTTGGTTTCTGCACGCAATATATCAACATCAAGAACGTTGAAATTTATTACCTGAAAAGTCATAAATTTTTTATAACATCTGGCTGTAGTTTCCACTTCAGATCTTCCTTATTGGTTATTAATACAAGAGAACGATGTATTCTCAACGACTTTGCTTGCCTATTGTCGAGAGGCCTTTCCCTTTATTTCATCCTGACATTATAAAATGATTGCATGTTATGGAACTAAATTCCTTACGCATGAATTTTAAAAAGTCTACTGCTCCAGTATTATTTCCGGCATTTGTTTTGAGGTTAGAATACGCCAACGTCCTTCGCTAGTTTTGCACGATAAATTAAGTGGGTTTAGCCTACCTCACTGTGCTCCATGTATTTTCTTCTCTTGACCATTTTCAAAGTTATACGGAGTTATTACGCACTCTTTCACGACCAGATGCCCTTCTTGACGCCAATCCTCAGTACAGGGATGTATTCACTATTACGTGGTGGTTTGTAATACGATATGTTGGGTGTAAATGAGGATGTGTATTAAGACGATGACAACCCCGCCTGGAGGCCATGATCGTTAAGACGTTACCGGTTCGATTCCCGTTGGTCGAAAATTTTCACCATCAGAATGTTAACCGGCAGGGTAGGAGAGATGGTGGTATACAATTTATAATCACTACATTGCGTGCCAAAACACTGGATTGAATTCCTGACCTCTCCGCAGTGTTCATATAGAGTGAGGGAATATGGCGCTGTTGATGGTGATTCGTCCGTCGGATGGAGAAGTTAAGCCTTGAGCAGACCTCTTGGTGAAATTCGACAGGAGTAGGCTGTGTGCCGGCACTAGGTTTCAGCGTCTCCCTACTATCATATGCCACGTCACTCATTTCATCTGATTAACTCATCTGATGAGGTTGACGTCAGGAAGGTTATCCGGTCATAAAAACCCGCCCACGACATATTAATCTTACCTCATACCCGACCCCGTAATGAAAAGGGACAACGGTTGGACAAACAACCTTTAAAACGATCACAAACACTCATTCCCCGAGCTAGTGGAATTAATTAACTAAGTTATAAATTCCCGACGTGGTTGGGAATCGAATCTGTGGTCTTCTGAACCGTAGGCCAAACCGCTGATCATTCAGCTAAGGAGCCGGACACTGTGCTCCGTGAATAAATAATAATAATAATAATAATAATAATAATGATAATAGGCCCGGCTCGGCCACAGAATTTGAAAAATGGTACGAGGGCTGGAACGAGATCCACTCAGCTTCGGAAGGTCAGCTGAGTAGAGGAGGGTTCGATTCCCACCTCAGCTATCCTCGAAGTGGATTTCAGTGGTTTCCCCACTTCTCCTCCAGGCAAATGCCGGGATGGTACCTAACTTAAGGCCACGGCCGCTTCCTTCCCTCTTCCTTCCAAACTTCGCATCGCCCTAGAAGGCCCATGTTCTGCATAGCAGGTAAGGCAGCCTGGGCGAGGTACTGGTCCTCCTCCTCGGGTGTATCCTTCGACGCAAAGTCTCACGCTCCAGGACACTGCTCTCTCGGCGGTAGAGGTGGGATCCCTCGCTGAATTCGAGGGAAAAACCAACCCTGGAGGGTAAACAGATTACGAAAGAAAGAAAGAATAATAAACCGAGCGAGTAGATATGTGGATTGGGTCATGCAGCTTGCATTCGGGGGATAGTGGGGATATATTCAATTTTTACACCAGGTATCTTATCTAAGGCCGGGTTCGATTCGCTCCCACTCCCAGCCCTTTCCTATCTCATCGTCACCGCGGAGATCTGTTTCGGACCGTAAAGAAAATAATGATATTATTTTAATTATTTTTTCTCTCTTGAACTACTATTGGTTTCGAGTGACACCAAAGAAAGCGTTTCTGAACAAAAACAATGAATCTCCTGGCACACAGTCTTGTACTTAATTTTATGGACAACCGACAGCGCTGGGAATCGATTTCGTAACCGTAACATGAGAGGTGCTGCTATGAACATAATCACCCTCATCATATTAATTAAAATCAACAAGCTGGGCGGCTCAAACGGTAGACCGCTGCCTTCCAAGTCCAAGTTGGTGGGTCAGACCCCGGCTCCGACTCCGGTGATATTTGGAGGTTCTCAAGTTCGTCAGTCTCGTGTCGGTATAATTATGCCTTCTCGGTGTATTCGAAAACCATAAAAGCAGGTACTAGGAAGTTAAACCAATAGCAATATTAATAATTTAAATTGGTATTATAGTTGCGGATTGGGAAACCTTCGATCTCATGTTCTTATGTGAACAGAAACCATTTCATTATCCGACTCATTCTGGAGTTGCTAAATAATAATAATAATAATAATAATAATAATAATAATAATAATAATAATAATAATAATAATAATAATAATAATAATAATAATAATAATAATCGTATAGTCTCAGCTACCGTGTGCTGACATTTTAATTTGACATAAGACATATCTGTGTCGGTGCGACATAAAGCAAGTAGCGAAACAAAACAAAAAAAAAAGTCAGGTTCCATCCCGGCATTTGCTTGGAGGAGTGGGAAACTACGGAAAACCACTTCGAGTATCGCTGAGGAGGGAATCGAATCCCCCCTCCCTTTCCCTCTACTTAGCTGACATCCCGAGGCTGAGTGGACCCTGTTCCAGCCCTGCTACCACTTTTCGAATTTCGTGGTCGAGCCGGGAATCGAACCCGAGACTCCAGGGATGGCAGCTAACCACACCAACCACTACACTACAGAGGCGGACTTGTAAATATTTAATATGTTTAAGTTAGGTCATTTCAGTTTTTATACTGGTAGAAGGCCTACATATTAAAATGTAAATTATTAAAATTCTTAAACTGTAAAAAGTATATTGTAAATTAGTACTCATTTATATACATGAAGTGGTTAGGTGCTTTTTTTGACAGGTCTTACGGCGACGATGGGAGAGGAAAAATCTGGGCGTGGGAAAGAAGCGGTCGAGGCCTTAATTAAGGTACAACCCCAGCATTTTCCTGATGTGAACATGGAAAACCATGGAAACCATCTTCTGGCTTCCGACAGTGGGGTTCGAGCCCATTATCTCCCGGGTGCAAGCTCACAGCTGCGCGCCCCTAACCGCACGACCAACTCGCCCGTTGTGTTTGAGTGTAAGAAAGGGCCACTGTCGGCAGCCCTGAAAATGGTTTTCCTTGGTTTCCCATTTTCACACCAGGCAAATGCTGGGGCTGTACCTTAATTAAGGCCACGGCCGCTTCCTTCCCACTCCTAGCCCTTCCCTGTCCCACCGTCGCCATAAGACCTATCTGAGTCGGTGCGACGTAAAGCAACTAGCAAAAAAAAAAGAAAGGGCCACGAAACCTAACTCCGCCACAGTGAAGTCGCTTGAATAATAATAATAATAATAATAATAATAATAATAATAATAATAATAATAATAATAATAATAATAATAATAACTGCCAACTTTTAGAAATCAAAAATAGGAAGATTTTTTAATTTTGGATTTTATCGCAAATAATGCGCCACGGTCTCGATGAAAAAGTCCTACAGTTACAAGGCGAACTGACCATTAAATATAAAATCTTAAACTAAGAAAACATAAAAATGGTTACAAGAAAATGTAACAAAACGGAACAAAATGCATAAGTTTCCTTCATTAGACTGTAACCCGAACGGAGATTCAATTTTATAGGTATCTCTCAACACTTGGAGGTGACGTTTGCTACGTTTTGTGGCCATAATGTGAAGAGAAAATACCAGAAACTGTCACCGACACAGCTCTCTGAAATACATTCAACTCATTCTAATTATGAACTAAGAATGAAGAAAAATGCACTGAAATACGTGAAATACATACAAAACAGATCAATATGTCTCATACATTATCAACATACGACTTCGGCAAGGGGAAAAGCACAGAACCGCAAGAAAAATCACGACGAAACTACGCACAGAAACGATAACAGCTGTAAAATACATACGATGCTGTAGCGAATGGCAACACGATACACTTGCCAAATAAATACACTTGAAAGTGAGGTTGCGTAAATTACACAAGCACATATTAATTTAACCTAGGGGAAGAGTATTGGCCGTACCGAGGTTATATTGGTCAAAAATAGGAAGAAATAAAAATAAATAGGAAAATCGGAAGATGAGTTATAAAACGGGAAGTTTCCGGGTAAATCGGAAGGGTTGGCAGGTATGAATTTACTATGAATAATAATAATAATAATAATAATAATAATAATAATAATAATAATAATTGTTACGGAGATTTCCGTGGTAGTTAGAGGTGAAAGAAGGTGCGGGCTGGAATAGGTCTCAACTACAAAAGTTCGAAAGATGAATTAAAATTTCAACAAGGTTATATTTTCAAAACTTAACAATGGTAACATAGAATTTGAAAACTTAACAAGCCAACAACAAGCCAAAATCAGATACAAAGAAATTACAAGTGTTAGGGGATAATTACAAGGTCTGGGCTTCCAGCCCCACAATCACAATCCTTGAGCTATTAGCCCAACTTTACCAAGGTACAAAATTGATCAACGGGGCAGAAGACCCCATCATGCCAAGGAGCACTTGCTCCAAATTACAATGTTAAGCCTCGTAGAGGCACACAGAAATCAAATTTAGGAAAGAGCAGACCCGCTCTCAAAGTTCAAGCCTATCAAAGGCCACAACGAATTTCACTTCTATCTGCCCTCAAGGCACACAAAGAAACAGGGGTATTTAATACCCAACCTACAGGGCCTTCGCAATGAAAATCAAACAACAGGTTAAGTTACTGGCCCAAGGTACAGAGAGGACTGGAGGCGTGAACTTGCACTCCAAATACACTTTTAAAACCTAAGAGGCTCTAGGCCGATCCACAGGGGCTAGTCCCAAGCTAGGGAGGTGACCCGTATGAGAAAAATTTAATACATTAAGGAAGAGAAGAAACGGTTATAAAAACGTGATCACCTCAATTTCAAAATTAAGGGGAGTTCGAGAGGGTAAAGCACTCTCTATCCCCGCTTTACAGTGAAAGAGATTTGTAGTTTTCACATAGACAGAAGAGGAATTTACATTTTAAAGTGGTAGGTCACATATTAAAGGTTTCGAACCCTCCCTGAAAGTTAAACTGCTGAGCTAGCAAGAAATAAATATGCTAAAAGGCCATTACCTTGTCGAAGATCTGCTGTCTGAAGAACGAGGCGCTTCCCGCCCCCTGCTACATATTCACACACTGAGTTAGATGTTATACTAGTGGCCAGGAGACAGGAAAATCAGCAGTTTTTATACCCTCGTGGAAAATTCGAGACCTTTCAAGAATGAATAGACACACCCCCTCAACTTTATTGGATAGCTTAGAGCTACATATCCATATCGAAGAAGACATACATGGTTGGCTGAAACTTAATTAATGAAATTTGGGATTGGCTAAGTTCAAAACTGGCGGAAGGAAGGATTAATATTGCCAACCCAAAAAATAAAGGAACAAAATTTAGTAAAGACAACAACTTCTGAATACAAAATTTCTCCAAGAAAGTTCTTTCCTTCGCACCAGAGTTCGTAATCATAGCTTTTAGTAGAGACATCTGGTAGAGAACGTCCACACTTCTTGATTAATAACAAACAAAAACACATCAAAATTCACACAGAGCCATGTTCGGAGAAACTGTTCAGTTAATACAGTTTTTTAAAGTTCAGGCTTTCTCCTGTAGAGGAGTTTCAATTGGCGCAATATTTGAACTAGCGGCGTGGAGGTGTACCGCCCGGTACAATAATAATAATAATAATAATAATAATAATAATTCTAGCAAACTCATTCGGACCACACAATTTGGTGTGGAACGTGAATGAACTTGTATCGTAGGTAAACTCTGTAGTCACCTATCAGTTTCAGAGATCAACAGCCCAGTAGACTACAATCTTACCATTTTCTTCTTATTCCTCTGTCTGAAATAGATGGCCCTCACCTTTGTTTCCCTACACAATGCTTTTCCTCTCGTCATAGGATAAAGAACGAATTAATAAGGACGGTCTCTCATGTTCCTTGAGGTTAGACCGTCTTACTATCATATCCCATCTGGCACGTGATCTAGCTCCTTTTGTAAGAGCGCCCTCTTGACTCTCTGTTAGCATTACAATAGCCACGTGCTCGTTGTGTACCTGACGAGCCATCTTAAAAAACAAGGCCGCCGGAAGAACGCAGGCAGTGAATAAAAGTCAATTTCTTTTTTTTTTCTTTTTGCTATTGGCTTCACGTCGCATCGGCAAAGATAGGTCTTATGGCGACGAAGGGATAGGAAAGGCCTATTTAGGTACAGCCCCAGAATTTGCCTGGTGTGAAAATGGGAAACCACGGAAAACCATCTTCAGGGCTGCTGACAGTGGGATTCGAACCCACTATCTCCCGGATGCAAGCTCACAGATACGTGCCCCTAACCGCAGGGCCAACTCGCCCGGTAAAGTCAATTTCTGTCTTGTTGCTTTCTTTCGTAGTTTAAGTTACTTAACCGAAAACAACAACAAGCATCATCATCATCATCATCATCATCATCATCATCATACCTATCACCATACAAACAAAACAAACTTCACGGCTACACAGCCTTGGCCTACCAAGCGACCGCTGCTCAGCTCAAAGACCTGCAAATTACGAGGTTAATCTTTCGACCGTTATTCTTGGTTTTCTAGACCGGGACGACTATCTTACAATCAGATACCTGCTCAATTGTAATCATGTAGGCTGTGTCTACCGCGTATCAACCATTAGGTTGATGTAAAAATCCATGGTCTGTCCGGAAGTCGAACGTGGAGCCTTCCGGGTGAGAGGCAGGCACGCTACCAGTAGACCGCTTCTCATAATATAGCCTTAACCTCCATTATACACATTTCTTTTAACGTTCAGTCTGCAAGCCTGAACCACACACATCCAATATTTCCAACTAATTCTATGGATTAGTCTATTTAATACCCTAAAATACTAAACAATGGGTCTAACAATCGTCACCTTGATCTATCTCAGCTTCTCTTACCTTCCAAGGTCAAGCTCATTATTCTCCTCACCACCAAAGTCAGTTCATAAGCACAGTTTCATCCATAACTTATCTTTCGTTTCCCGATTCCTTGTACTGTATTGTCGTTGCTCCAACTTGTTTGAACCAGCAATTATTCTCACTAGTTTTATGTCTGTTTCTTCCAACTTATGAATAAGATATAGTGAGACTGCTTTTCACTTCCCTCCAATATTATTATTATTATTATTATTATTATTATTATTATTATTATTATTATTATTATTATTATTATTAGCGTGCTGGCCTTTGGTCCAGAGGGTCCTGGGTTCGATTCCCGGCCAGGTCGGGGATTTTAACCTTAATTGGCTCGGGAGCTGGGTGTATGTGGCGTATTCAACATTAAAAATCATTCTAGGTAGGGCCCTCATCTTCAGACATGCAGGTCGCCTAATAGGCCGCCTAGGCCTAGCCTTTCATGATGGTTATTACAAAAAGAAGTTGTTTATATTAATCTTTTCGACCTCCATCGGCCTTTGACTCGAAAGCAATCACCGCGAGGTGAGGCCTATTAGGCGACCTGCATGTCTGAGGGCCCTACCTAGGATGATTTTTAATGTTGAATACGCCACATACACCCAGCTCCCGAGCCAATTAAGGTTAAAATCCCCGACCTGGCCGGGAATCGAACCCAGGACCCTCTGGACCAAAGGCCAGCACGCTAACCATTTAGCCATGGAGCCGGACTCCCTCCAGTAAAGTCGAACTGATAACAGTCCGGTGTAAAGATAATTTCATCCAAGAGCTCAATTCTTACATAATGCCGTTGATTGCAACTGCTAGCGCACTACATTAGCTTCGCTACACCTTTAATGGTTTTCAGTCACTATACCATCATTCTGAGAGAATATACAGTATATCCCAAGTACCTATAATAAAACCTATCCCAGTTTCAAATCCCTGTCTGACATTTATATTCTAGGACCTAGGAAATAATTTTCATTCCCCTCCCCTTCGGTGAGGGGCGGGCCACCTAGAAGTTAATGTCCTCCCTCTGGCCATTTTTATATCCTCTCGGAACTCTTCTCAACTGTGACTGTTGACGACGTGATAATAGTCACAGGACATCCTGTTTTATGTGAAATCTCGAACACTGGAAGGTGGCTGTTTAAAAATAAGACACATACTTTCGCAGGGGAAGTTTCGTGCTTTGAAAGTAGCGTGTATAATTGTGAACCGAGAACACTATGTATGTATGTATGTATGTATGTATGTATGTATGTATGTATGTATGTATGTATGTATGTATGTATGTTCGTCCCATTTCCTGAAGGGGGTCGGGGAGGCAGTAAATAATATAATAATTTCGTGTGGCTATTTCTAGCCGGGTGCAGCCCTTGTAAGGCAGACCCTCCGATGAGGGTGGGCGGCATCTGCCACGTGTAGGTAACTGCGTGTTATTGTGGCGGAGGATAGTGTTATGTGTGGTGTGTGAATTGCAGGGATGTTGAAGACAGCACAAACGCCCAGCCCCCGAGCCACTGGAATTAACCAATTAAGGTTAAAAACCCCGACCCGGCCGGGAATCGAACCCAGGACCCTCTGAACCGAAGGCCAGTACGCTGACCATTCAGCCAACGAGTCGGACTGGGGAGGAAGTGAAGTGAGATGAAATAATACGGCATGTTTCTACAACCGGGTGCTCTACCTGTTCCCAACCTCAAATGGCGAGACAATGAAGATCAAATGAATGACAGCGAATGAAATTTGGTAAGCAAGAGGAAGGAATCGGTAGTGGCCTATGAACGGAACTGTCCAACGCAACTCGGCCTGGAAGTGAAAATGGGAAACCACACAAAACCATTTTCAAGATAGCCGATGTTGGGGGTTTGAACCCACTCGTCTCCCGAATGCAGATCATGACTCCATAGCCTTAACACATTAACACCCGCAGTCAGTCCACTCGGTGACATTCACGTATTAAGTACACGAATAATCCTTCACCTCAATTTAGGAAGGAAAATTTTAAGAAAGATTTTTAAATAATATTAATACGCAACAAATCAGTTATAGCAATAATTCACTATAGCGGAGTGTCGCTAAATATTACATTTTTCATAAAAGTCGGGAAATATTTTTTTTAAATCGTTAATATCGACAAGAAATGCCGATCAGTTCAAAACACGCTTTCTCAAATAATTTCCACACTGCAGCTTACTTATTTGTTATTTTGTAATTCCGATACTATGTGAATGCACATGTTCGATTTCATTCCGGAGGCTTACTCATGTATCATGAGAACATATTTCAGGCTCCAGCAGAGTAATGATAACCTTTACGCTATGAATTTACGTGGTGGTAGCCTTTCTGAAATTTAATCAAACGCGAAATAACAACACAGTACAAGCTTGGTAACACATAATACTGTGCGTTTAAATGGTTAGATCATACACATTAACGAACGTCGTAAAGCCTTTCATGATGGTTATTACAAAAAAGAAGTTGTTTATATTAATCTTTTCGACCTCCATCGGCCTTTGACTCGAAAGCAATCACCGCGAGGTGTATTGTTTTGCATGCATTCGCGCTGAATGATGGGAATAACCCGACATAACACTAGGCGATCAATTTCTGTGTTAAGACATTAATATTTCATTGTGGAAGCAACGCATCATCATCACACAATCGCTCTACGAGGTATTAACTGCAATCAAATTTAGGAGTGGCAATTTCATAGCAATTCATGTGTATTGCACGTGCCACTATCTAATATATCAAACCTGTAATTAAAACAAAAGGTTATCATGGTTTAAATTAAAAGGACAAGTAGTATCTGGATTCCATCGCGTGCGAGTATGGACATTATTTCAGTTTTACTGCTATATTACAGTCGGACTCCCACATCGTTAGATTTGCGTGGCCCACGGATTCTCATTTTCACGACCTTAGTGACTGTATCTACCCCTGCGGTTCGGGGCAGTAGAATAACATCCATGGTATCCCCTGCATAGTGTAGGAGGTGACTAAAAAGGGTACCGGGGGCTCTGAAATTTCGAGCGTGAGTTGGCGACCAGGGCTACCCTAGCTGAGTTTGACACAACTTCCAATTACTTCTGTCAGGCTCCTCGCGTACATAATTCCTATCCGACCTCTCTTGGTCAAGTCTTGTTCTTTTCTGTCCACGACGGTATTAGCTTTACGAGGCCTTCGTGATCCTTCCCTTTCCTTTGCCGACATCTTCATTTTTAAGTATCGGACCTCTTACACTTTCCCTCTGATTAATATTAATCGAGAGTGTTGTCCACTTTATTGTACTTCCTCTCAAAATAATAATCACCACCACCACCTATAGTTAGGGACCTGCGTTTTTTTGCGTTTGCAATAACACCGACTTTTAAAAAATATTCCCTAAGATGCTTGGGAAACATACTTAAACGTTGTTAACAATTCGAAAATTAGACAGCTTTATTTCGCGAAAAAAACAAACAAACCGAAATGACACAATAACGCGAATATGTCAACCTTATCCATTTTATATGAATAACAATGCGAAATTCACGGTGTTTGCCTTCTTATAAAAGTTTTTCCCACCGCCAGAATAAACAATCGTGTCCATCAAAGTCTTACAACACGGGCGAGTTGGCCGTGCGGTTAGGGACGCGCAGCTGTGGGCTTGCATAAGGCAGACAGTGGGTTCGAACCCCACTTTCGGCAACCCTGAAGATGGTCTTGCGTGGTTTCCCATTTTCACACCAGCTAAATGGTGAAGCTGTACCTTAATCAAGGCAACGACCGCTTCCTTCCCATTCGTAAGCCTTTCCTATTCCATCGTCGCTATGAAGACGCATCTCTGTCGGTGCGACGTAAAGCAAATAGTAAATATATATATATATATATACACACACACAAGGTCAACTTGTTCTCTCACTCACTCACTCAACTCGACTCGCGCGCGTACGTCATTCTGCTTAAGAAACTGGTCAGTAACATTCTTATTTTCACTCTGTTCACTGTGTTCGGTTACGGCTACTATTATGTCTTTAAAATACCAAAATATGATAATAACAGGATTAAAAATAACGCGAAATTCTTCAAAAAATAACCCCGATTTCCACTAAAACATAAAACGAAAAACGCAGGTCCCTACTTACAGTGCACTACAGACAGCGTAGTTGCTAAGCGCATGGACAGCGGGCAGGTCTTGCAAGGGAGGTGTGAATCGGGGCTGAATATATTTTTATTATTGGCTGCCTGGCCGAGGTGATAAAGGCGTGCTCGGTTTACCCGAAAGGACGTAGCTTCGATTCCGCGTCAGGAAGTCGACAAATTTAACAAACGAGATTTTCACGTCTGCAGGTGCACATGGCCCTGAGGTTCACTCAGCCTACGCCAAAAATGAGTACCTGGTTAATTCCTTGGAGCAAAGGAGGCCGGGCGTAAAGCTAACCATTTTACTCCACCAAGTGTGGAGGTTACGGATGGTGAAAACATGTACCTTCCACCGCTCCAGGGGCCTTTGTGGCCAACACAGAGATGCTTGGCTTCTGCTTTTTTTTTTTTACCACCTCGTGACCATATCCTTTCTTTTACAAGCTCCTTCAAGAAAGGGGTGGAGTTCTTCAATTTCTTCCTCTGATACTTAGTATTAAGAAGGAATTACAACCTGTGACAATAACGTTCTGTGAAAGAAGTCAGAACGGTCGATCCGCAACACTGGCGACACACAACGCTGCACCTACGTAGCAGCAGGTTTTGACCACCTGCTCCCAACGCTGTTCAGTTGAGCATCGTGTGTGTGCTGTGTAAGACTTGTTTGACACAGTGCGTGTTTAGTGCGTTGGTTCTGAACTACGAACAGGAACGGCCAAAATATCAATGTACAGTTTTACTTTAAGCACAGCAAGACACCGAAAGAAACGCATGCGATGCGGGTACGTGTTTATGAAGATCAACAACTGTCCTTGAACTGTGTGTACGAGTGGTTCACCCGTTTTCTAGGAGGCCGGGCAAGTGTTTCTGACAACCCCCGCAGCGAAAGACCGGAGACCGCCGTCAGTGACGAAAACATTGAGAAGGTGAGGACATTAATCACGAATGATCGGCGATTAAATGTGCACATGGTAGCGGATGAACTGCATATTAACCGTGAATCCGTGCGACAAATCGTTACCCAGAAGTTAGGGAAGAGGAAAACGTGTTGTCGTCTTATGCCACGTCACTTGACTGACGATTAGAAGCAGGCACGTTTAGAGGCTTCACAGGATTTTGTCGAAACGGTGGATGCGACACCAAATTTCTTGAACTGTGTTGTCACTGAGGATGAAACCTGGTGTCTCAGGTACGACCCTGAAACGAAACGGCAAAGCATGGAATGACGTTCTATGGGATCCCCTCGTCGGAAAAAGGTCAGAGACGAAAAGTCACGCATCACACTCGCTTTGAAAGGAAAGAGATTTGACAATATTCCCGACATCCAACGAAACGTGACGAGGCTTTTGAACACCATCCCTTGCAAAGTTTCCAGGACATGTATCGCCGATCTCAGCAGTGCACAGTTATGGGAGGGGACTATTTCGAAGGACACTAAGACCACTGTCGTGCGTTGTTCATCTATGTTTATAGTACAGGACTATTCACCGAACTTTATTGTCATAGGTTGTATTATCTCCTTGTAATTCCCCATAAAATGTTTCCCGTTTAAACAGCTGGAATGTTATCTAGCGTTATGGTCACGATCTCTTTCATCCTAATATTACATGGAGACTTTGCAAACGTGTCACCATGGATCTGATGCATTTTTTAAATTTACATGTAGGCCGTGGTAAAAACTTTCACCGGTTCAAATTGTAAGGTAAGGCGCAGCCACTTCCGAGAAAATGAAATTTGAATATTTGAAGAGTGCTTCACAGGACCAGCAAGTGACACATTCCCACAGCGATCGCGTAGCTCTCCACTATACAAACCCGTTACCCACGGATAAAATCTCGCCTCCATAAATTTTCGTGGGTTTCTTTTGACATTCAACTCGTGCGTTATTTGTATTAGAAGCACATTAAATATTCACGTAGTAGTATGTCTCTAACAATATTGATTGACTGATGTATCTATTGTCATCTGCTTCTCTGTGGGAAATCGGGGTTCAAGAAATATGTAGGTACAGTACTACGAGCTCGGCATTACAATGGAATACGCGGCATTTGAGCAGTTTTTATGTTTGAGTAAAAGACTGTGGCGAAAGCCTTTGGACATTTTTTTTTCACAGTCTTCGTCGCCTGTCATGACGTGGTCGTGATAAGTGTATTGCGAATACGGAATACCGAGAGGTATTGTAAAAAAAAAGAAAAGCAAAAAGGACGCGAGATTCGATCCTCGGTGAAGTGGAGAACTTGGAAGGTGCCGTGTACTGGTCTTCTGAAGCACTCTGGAAATAAGGAAGTGAAAGGAAACCAATCCGTGTATCGATCGCGATCCTGTCCTCCGAGCCATACCAAATGTCCGCAATCACCCGTCTTCGCCGCACTCAGCAATTCCATAATTTTTATGCTACAGTGTCTCCTACCAGTTCCTTCTGTGCGGAGAAGAGTTCACGTTTTTAATTGCCAGGGATTGAAAGGATAACTATGATAGAAACGCGAACCTTCATGTCTCCATGGATACTGTCCGCTAGATTCATAGAGCTGTCCTGCTAAAAAGTCAATCCTCACAATTTTTTGAAATAACTGTACGTTTGTGACATCACTTCGTGATGGATGGGACTACATTTATGTCCTCTACTGCCACCTGCTAGGGAAGTACGATTAGAAATTACATAAAACGAGAAAAAAGTCGCCGATTTATCAACCATCTAATTAAAATTGCTAAACATGTAAGTTCACCCACCGTGCATAAGCACATAAATCAGCTGATATCGTGCTCAATAACCATAGCGAACGAGCTAAACTCCGGTTTACGCAGATTAAATAATGATTTAAATACCAAATATATTTCGTTTTCTTTTTTTGCCTGTAGAGACATTCTCTACACTCGAGTCGTAAACTGGCTACCCACCTTCATGGTAAAGCGTGTTCACTCATTCTGAGATGGAATGGAGAAATTACACCTTTTCTAGATCCCAGCTTCAAGACCTGGCAAGAAGAGTGATATTTGTCAAATAATAATAATAATAATAATAATAATAATAATAATAATAATAATAATAATGCACGCCTCAGGTGTAGTGGTTAGTGTGATTAGCTGCCAACCCCGGAGGTGCGGGTTCGATTCCCGGCTCTGCCACGAAATTTGAAGAGTGGTACGAGGGCTGGAACGAGGTCAACTGAGTAGAAGGGGTTCGATTCCCACCTCAGCCATCCTTGAAGTGGTTTTCCGTGGTTTTCCATTTTTCCTGCACGTATATGCGGGAATGGTATCTAACTAAAGGCCACGGCCACTTCCTTCCCTCTTCCTTGTCTGCCCATTCCAATCTTCCCATTCCCCCGCAAGGCTCCTGTTCAGCATAGCAGGTGAGGCCGCCTGGGCGAGGTACTATTCCTCCCCTCAGTTGTATCAAAAGACAAGTCTCACGTGCCAGGACACTGCCCTTGAGGCGGTAGAGGTGGAATCCCTCGCTGAGTCCAAGGGAAAAACAAACTCTGGGCGGTAAACGGATTGAGAAAGAAAGAAAGAAAGAAAGAAAGAAAGAAAGAAAGAAAGAATAATAAAAATAGTAATAATCAATGGCAACAGCCTATTAAGGCATTGGATAGCCAAGCCGACTCCTGCCCATGCAGGTGACCTGCAGATCCTGAAGTATCACGTTAATAGCGTGACATCCTTAGCCAAAGCACATGGCTTTCTTGCCAGGTTTAGTTGCCTCTCGCATCAGACAGATTAAGTCTCACGAACCGGAGTGAACCCCGTTCCCCTCAGACTAGAAGTTAAATCGCTGGGCTGGACTGGAATCGAACCTGGGACGTCCAGGTAAGATCCAAGCACGTTACCCTTACATCACGCGGCTTTCCAACAACAACAACAACAACAACAATAATAATACATTTTAACGCTGTTTAGAATTCTTTACGATTCTGACGACCTGGAATTTTACGTCTTCTCCAAGGTACCAATTAATATCTACAGCCACTGATTTGCGATGTAAAGCAAATAGTATATTATTATTATTATTATTATTATTATTATTATTATTATTATTATTATTATTATTATTATTATTATTGTAAAGCCTCCGTGGCTCAGGCGGTAGTGCGCCGGCCTCTCACCGCTGGGTTCCGTGGTTCAAATCCCGGTCACTCCATGTGAGATTTGTTTTGGATGAAGCGGAGGCTGGACAGGTTTTTCTCCGGGTACTCCGGTTTTCCCTGTCATATTTCATTCCAGCAACACTCTCCAATATCATTTTATTTCATCTGTCATTCATTTATCATTGCCCCAGCGGAGTGCGACAGCGTTCGGCAGCCGGCACAATTCCTATCCTCGCCGCTAGATGGGGCTTCATTCATTTCACCCCTGACCCGGTCAACGACTGGAAAACAGGTTGTAGGTTTATTATTATTATTATTATTATTATTATTATTATTATTATTATTATTATTATTATTATTATTATTATTATTATTCGTGAATGGCCCCTTTCGGAACACACGAAGCTATATTTATGATTTCGTTTGGGGAGGATCCAGGATACTTTTATTTGTTCACTATAGATCCTCTTCCTTTCTTCCGTCCACTTGGTACCTGCTTTTTTGGTACTTCATTCTCTGGAGTAACTTCCCACTTGTCAATTTTCTTTCTGTGTTTTGTTGTGCCCAAGGGAAATTCTTCAGTTTGTCAACTCTTTCAAGAATTTGGTGGGTTAGTCTGGTTTCTGCAAGCCTCAACATATCCAAAACAATTTCGCCTTCTTTTCCTGAAGGCTGCCGCAATATTAGATAATTTTTCTGTGGATTTCCGGGATTAGAGACGGTACCCTTCTTCCGTGTGTCTCGGTCCTAAAATTTTCCTCATGATTTTTCGCTCTTCCTCATAATTTTTCGATCTTCTTTTAGGATATTTTCGAGCTCGCCCCTTTTATGAAGCGTTAGAGTTTTCCCTGTATATAAAGCCTCAGGTTTGATTACAGTATTGTAATGTTTAATATTAACGTGGAGAGACATACATTTTTTGTTTGTAGATTTCTCTTGTTTTCCCATATGCTCTTCTGAGTTTTTGGACACGATTGTTTGGGCCATTTTTTCTTGTCCGGTTGGTTCGAGGATCTCGCCCAGGTATTTGAAGTGGGGGACTCTGTTGATTAGTCTGTATTTTGTATTGAGACATTATAATTATTATTATTATTATTAATAAACATCATCATCATCATCATCATCACCATTATCATCACCACCACCACCAACACTGAGTCCCAATGGACTCTGAACTTGATTTTCCAGGTCCTTCCTTTTTTATACTTTCTGTGTGTCTTGTCTTCCCTTACAGTTGGAAAGCATTGTTAAGGCACATTTTCTCTTTTCCTTTGCCAAACACCGTTTGCTTACTACTACAGTCATTCATCAAATTAATATTTATTTTAATATTTTGCTGATACTTGTTTCCAAATCTAAACTAAGTAGTTATAACGATGCGCTACATAATCAGAAACCATAAGATTACATTTCATCGGGTAGCAGCGTATCCCATTCATCATAAACCGTGTGAGATGTTTTCAACTTGAGAGGAAGGATCGAACGTGGAACGGGTTAACAATTATTTATTCTTTACATAAAAAGCGGGCTTATAAGAACGGGTTTATTCTCGTTTGCGTGCTGCAATGTCCAGGAGGCAACATGAAAATGACGTGGGCAGCTCCGTTTCACATATCTAAGTTGATAAATTACGTGGCATTGCATGTCACACACAGATACTGTACGCCGTGTGAATCAGCCTACTAATATAGCTAACAAGGCTTTATCTCACCACATCCACTCTGACACAGCAACGAACACTGGTAGTTCGTGTCATGATTGAGACTATGAACAAGAGAAATAGACATCCATCAGGTGTCTAGCCTGGTACAGCAGGGCATGTATTGGAATGTTCTTGGATTTTACGTCCCACTAACTACTTTTACGGCTTTTGGAGACGCCGAGGTGCCGGAATTTTGTCCCGAAGAAGTTTTCTACGTGTTGAGAAATCAACCGACAGGAAGCTGGCGTATTTTAGCGCTTTCAAATACCACCACGAATGCGCCAACTTGGTTTCAGGAGGCAAGTGCTTCTACCGTCTAAACCTCTCAGTCAGATGGCAAAGAGGAAGACCGTAGTGTTATCCACAAAGGTACAATTTCAAATGGTACATCAGTTCTTGATCTGTAAGTGAATTTCGTTTGTCATCGGTGCAGGAGATACTAGAGCAGCCGAATGAAGCATCACGGAAACTAAATCTTCTATAGACCAAGGTGATCAGCTCACATGGTATCAGTGACATAAGTCTGCCAAAATATGTTGTCTCACCGCTGCAAGCTTAATGAGGACATCCCAAAACACACATTGGAGGTCATTATTATCATGTACGATGCGCTTTTACTAGGAATGGCAGTAAAATTAGGTACTATAGCTTACATCCTTCATCTGGACTGATTTTGGAGCAGGTCACAGGGCCAAACATGGGAATAAGGACCAAGGAGCCGGGAGTGAGAGTTGGGATGGTTTTGGAAAGCTTGGTTTATCCTCAGAGACTGAGGTACCCCAGTCAATCTCGCTTCCTGGAACCACTTGTCAAAAACTGTAAGTCTACTATCAAATATCTCAAAAATTTGTTTCGTAAATCGCTTTCAATCCATTATGAAGAGGTTTCCATAGAATTTCAGTCTTCTTTTCCTAATAGTCTCCATCAGTCGATCATTTTCCCGATTCAGTTCTTCATGTCCCCTAAATTTAACATTGTCCATTTACAATTTTTGGACCCATTATCTTGCGAAGAATTTTTCTCTCAACCTTCTTAGCGTCTGTTAGACAAGCCTTCCCAGTCATTCGCAGGAACTCACTGGCATACAGACATTCTGTTTTAATCAATGTTCTAGCGTCTGATCTTCGCGTGTAATAAGATTGATTTCTTCTTATAAACGTTATGAGTTCTACGAAAAACAGTGACCATCTTATCTCGCCTGCTGTTGTTGGCTTCCTTTTCCAGTGAGAAAATCTCACCGAGGTATCTGACTCTGAACTCTCTCAATTCTTCCATACCTTGTCTTCAGGTGATGGGATGCTGTTTTCGCGTGCGTCATGTACTTTGTTTTCTCAAAGGAAATCCGGAGTCCTGCCTTTCCTGCTTGTTCCTCGAGTAGATTTATCTGTTCTATGCGGCTATGTTTCTCGACAAGATTATTATTATTATTATTATTATTACACACAAAAAACTTCAGGAACTTTTCGTTCTGAGATATAGTCAGTTACGTCACAAGTTCAGCAAAACGTGTCAAGTACACCAAAGAACAGGGCGAATGACACTCATATTACAGTTCAAGTCTAGCCAGTCAGCTGTGACATAAGTCTGCCAAAAATATGCTGGCTCACCGCTGAAGGCATAATGTAGGCATCCAGAAACGCACACTGAACGTCATTATTCTCATGTACGATGCGCTTTTACTAGAAGCAGCAGTAAAATTAGGTGCTGTAACTTACATCCTTCTAGTGGTATACAGCAACGTATATCTGAGGCTTCACTCTTAATGCACTGTGATACCCCTTTTTTGCTCGGCCACCCGAAACAATAGAATCTCCGATAAGTAAGGTGACAATATAATAATAATAATAATAATAATAATAATAATAATAATAATAATAATAATAATAATAATAATAATAATAATAATAATAATAATAATAATAATAATAATAAGACGAAGAAGAAGAAAATTTGTCGAACATATGGATTTTGCCCCGTTTTATGGCCCAGTACCCTTCCTGATGCCAAACCTATGTGCAACGATGTAATTGCTATTGTGTCTTTTTGCGATTGTTTTTAACATGTGCTGCGGGTCAGTATTTCTGCCACAACATTATCACATAGCGCTTTTTTCCAGGCGCAATGACGATATGTCAGACATATTACATGTAAAACATAAAAAAATACTCCTGAGTGGGAGAGGGGAGTGTTTATTTATCCATGCATGAATACAATTAATTCATTCATTCATTCACTGATAGAGTCCTTCAGTTAATTCATAATGTCTATTGTAAGCTTGAGGATAGGTATGTTCAAACTCGTGACATAAATACTTGCACTAATACAAATGAATAAGGATAAGATACATGTTGTCCTACACTATATAAAACTTACTTTACGTGCCAGTAAATCTACTGACACGGGGCGGACGTGTTTGAGCACCTTCTAATACCACCGGACTGAGTCAGGATCGAACCTGCCAAGTTGGGGTCAGAAGGCCAGCGCCTCAACCGTCTGAGCCACTCAACCTGGCAATGAAACGTAAGTCTTCCTTCTTAACAGTTGATAGTTTGGTATGTTGTTTGTAGGCGGAGCTGTGTATTGAGACGAACAAAACGGCTTATCCTCAAGCCAGAAGAATTCACCATTCTCACCGAGGCGAGAAGTGTCCTGGAAAAATTGCAACACCCAACTCCAAACATTACCATAAACTCTTACATTTATGATATACTTCAAGAGATTCAAGAAGCTAAAACATCCGGTAAATACACTTTCTGTGGATAAAAGGACACAGTGGAATAAGGGACACTGAAGCTATAGATCACCTCGCGAAAGGAAGTATAATCAACGGTATATAGCTTCCATGACTTTAATCCGCTAGTTAAAAGAAGAGCCTATGCCCAGTGGAAAGTTGAATGGGAAAGAATTAGCCATCAACGAGGAACATATTACGCAACACTGCAAAAAACAACACCGAAAAAAACCCTGGTTCTGGAAATACAATATTACAAGTAGACATAGTCCGCCTCTGTGGTGTAGTGGTTAGCGTGATTAGCTGCCACCCCCGGAGGTCCGGGTTCGATTCCCGGCTCTGACACGAAATTTGAAAAGTGGTACGAGGGCTGGAACGGGGTCCACTCAGCCTCGGGAGGTCAACTGAGTAGATGTGGGTTCGATTCCCACCTCAGCCATCCTGGAAGTGGTTTTCCGTGGTTTCCCACTTCTCCTCCAGGCGAATGCCGGGATGGTACCTAACTTAAGGCCACGGCCGCTTCCTTCCCTCTTCCTTGCCTATCCCATCCGATCTTCCCATCCCTCCACAAAGCCCCTGTTCAGTATAGCAGGTGAGGCCGCCTGGGCGAGGTACTGGTCATTCTCCCCAGTTGTATCCCACGACCCAGAGTCTGAAGCTCCAGGACACTGCCCTTGAGGCGGTAGAGGTGGGATCCCTCGCTGAGTCCGAGGGAAAAACCGAACCTGGAGGGTAAACAGATGATGATGATGATGATGATGATGATGATGATGACAAGTAGACATCTAACAACCATAATCCGGATGAGGCTTTGACACGGATGCTACCCTCACCACCTCCATCGCATCGGAAAAATGAAATGTCGTATGGCTTTTAGCGCCGGGATATCCCAGGATGGGTTCGGCTCGTCAGGTGCAGGTCTTTCTATTGGACTCCCGTACGCGACCTGCGCGTCGTGATGAGGATGAAATGATGATGAAGACAACACATACACCCAGCCCCCGTGCCATTGGAATTAACCAATTAAGGTTTAAATCCCCGACCCGGCCGGGAATCGAACCCGGGACCCTCTGAACCGAAGGCCAGGACGCTGACCGTTCAGCCAACGAGTCGGACATCGCATCGGAGTGACTACCTGGAAAGTTTGCCCACATGATGATCACGATGATACGGATCTGAATCAAATAGTACTTTCTTGTTCCAGGTATGAGCAACAACGAACAGAGTTACTCGCACGGCTTCGGTCACTACATATCCCATTCCCCACAAATATCAACATTATTCTTCAAGACCACGATAATAAAATCTACAGAGCACTGACCCAGCTTCTACAAAACATCCATCTAACTATGTAAACTATGATGAAGAAGCCACCAACTGAAATAGTTAATAAAGATAATCTCTTAACTGTTACACCCCATTAACTACTACATTTCTACCATGGCCTTACCCACTCTGTAGCAATGCCATGACTGGCTTCATGGCGAGAAGATGTAGGACCGTCGTTATGCTTAACACTACCAGCTGGCCAAATGCTGTACAACCAAAGGCCATTACTGCATAAAAAATCACCATACGCAGTTGAAATCACCGAACTAGCCGGGAAAAGAACACACGGCCTCCTTAATCGAAATACATTACTTGCAGAGGTTCAGCCAAGGAAGTGGCAAGTTATGTTCATTACAATTGACAGCTACGTCTAAGTACTAACGTCCTATTAACTTTTCAAAGAATCCAAAAATAGGCTAGTATTAAAGTAGTAAATCAAGCACTTAAGGGTTAAGACCACCAGAGGAGGAACATTTACCGTTGTAATATGTATCATAACGTTATAGCTAGTCTGTGTTAAGAGAGACATGGTCTTGCCACCGCGTGTTTGTGTGTCGTGTGCACTGTATCTTGTCCGAACATAAAACTCGATCTTTTGATAGCTGTCTTTTATTTTATAGCCAATTCATATCCCCATGAGATGGATAGGGTGGAGATGGTTGGCCCGGTCGACTGTACCTGTGTGAGGTCAGACAGTCCCTTCCTCCTCCTCCTCCAAGAGTCCTTGGGCCACTTTCTCTTGTAATCTCACCGGTTGATTTTTTAAATTACACTGTTCCATTTACTACTATACACCTTGTGATACCCCTTTTTGAATTATAGCTGCAGATATCGCATTTTATGACATCGAAGTAGGGCTCTTTCGTCCTCACGTGTTATAAAGAAACGTTTGGAAACAAGAAAAATAAGGAGTGAACGAGTTGGTTGGTTTCTTTCTCCGAGTAGAGTTTTAAAACAAAAATAAAGAAATGCTTGTTGTACTTTGCTCTTGTTGTTCGACGTTGTTCAGTTTATTTGGGGAGGTTATGTCCCATTTGTCACCCGTTGAATCGCTAGTAACTTTCTTGCACAACGTTGCAATGGTGGGCAGACCAACTCTGGGGAGGGGAGCAAGGGGGTAATAAAATGTCCCATATTTTACTATTTCGTGGTTTTAATGACCGGCGCTGCACATGTGTGCAACAAACAGGCTTTTGAGTGTGCGAGATCTTTCTTTCAAGTCTTGTTTCTTGGTGTTCGTTCACACAGCCGATCGAGTTATCAGACGTACACATTAACGTCTCATAGTTCTTATATTACACTGAATATTTTTTGTTATGATAGCTCATTTGACTCCATTAAGTGAGCTTTTTAGTTTAGTCACATGTCATCCACGGTGCTCGCTTACTTTGGGAGGGGGCTTGGTATAATTTAAATATGAATTCCAGTGCGATTGATTTTATCTGTTACAATATCCGTAAATAATTGTTGATTACTGTTTCTTCAGTCATCTTTCGTTATCTTGCAACTTTCTGCTCTGATATACGTAGTTCCTTGTAATACTTTTAGCAGAACTGTTTGGTTGTGTTTTTGTTTTTAATTTATTTAATTTAATTTTATTTTATTTTGTCGCTGGGTTTTTGTAAGCAACCTCTGCCACTAGGACATCTCCATATCACAATGTATTTGTTAAAAACAACGTTCTTATTCTTCTTCTTCTTCGCCCCTTCCCCAATTTATTGGGTTAGGCACACGTGGTTTAAGCCCAGATTTATTCCCAGGTGCCCTTCCTGACGCCAACCTTACGTGCATGGATGTAATTACTATTGCGTGTTTCTGTGGTGGTTGGCAGTGTGGTGTATTTTACTTACGCAGTTCAAAACCGCGTCCTGGATGGAAACTGAAGCGGGGATGCCCCTCACACCCGTTCATTAACCGAAGAGGCCGGATAATAATAATAATAATAATAATAATAATAATAATAATAATAATAACAATAAAGAGGTAAAAACACGAAAAACGCAGACCTGAACTAACCGGAGCCTAAATTAAGAATAAATTAAAACAACTGTCCTTGGTTTCCTCATTTTCACAGAAGGCAAATGCTGGGGCTGTACCTTAATTTAGGTCACGACCGTTTCCTTCCCACTCCTAGCCCTTTTCCATCCCATCGTCGCCATAAGACCTATCTGTGTCGGTGCGACGTAAAGCCAATTGAAAATAAAAATAAAACTGTGGGTTTGAAATTAGTGTGGGATAGATTTTTTTATTATTTTGAGTTCCTTGAGCTGACTGTGAAGCACGGTGCTTGTGGTGTTGTTCTTCGGGGGTGGGGTTGGCGGCAGCTTTCTTCTTTGTACCTTGAGATTTTCTGTTGGCCCAATATTCCTTTATTTTCTTCCTGAACTCTACTCGCGTTCCTGGGACCATTTCCTACTCTCGTCGTGGTTAGCTTCTGTAAGGGATATTAGGAAGGGCCTGGTTTCCATAGTTAATCCTGTTAGTTATTGTGTCTTGATGAATATTAAGTTCAGCGACATAGTTCTCCACCTGTTTGATCACAGGGATCCAGAAGCTTTAGCGTTGTTGGCTATTTGAAGATCTTATTGGACAGTCTGTGGGGTTCCATTCTGTACAGCCGCCATCTTCTGATGGCATCTGTGAGGTTTCATGGTGTTAGAGTTTATGGTTTGGTTTGTAATATCACCGTTCTTTTGATAGGATCATTTATCCTACTACCTTTCTCTGGAGCTTCCCTTTTTGTACTTCGAGGATAATAATAATAATAATAATAATAATAATAATAATAATAATAATAATAATAATAATAATAATAATTATCACAGATGGTAGATGTTAGGGAATGTCAGGGCCACTAGCCTGGACAAGGAATATATATGTGAACAAATCAAGAAGTAAATGAAGTGAGCTAAAGAATTAACAAGTATGTTACAACAAAATATACTAATAAAGCTAGGGTAAAATCAGGGAGAACCTACCTCGATGAAATAGAGAAACTAAACTTACAATAAATAAGAATGCTAAAGATCAAAGAAAAATATTAAAGAACAGGAATGCACAAGGAGTGGACTTTTGGGCTCCTTATTACACAGCCGAGATTACAGTTTTTTAGCGAGTGAGCGGCTGCGTCGTTTGGGCCAGATAGCTGTCAGCTTGCATTCGGGAGATAGTGGGTTCGAACTCCGCTGACGGCAGCCCAGAAGATGGTTTTCAGGTGGTTTTCCATTTTCACAGCAGGCAAATACTGGGGTTGTACCTCAATTAAAGCCATCGTCCCTTCCTCCCCAGCTGGCCTGAGTGGCTCAGACGGTTGAGGCGCTGGCCTTCTGACCCCAACTTGGCAGGTTCGATCCTGGCTCAGTCCGATGGTATTTGAAGGTGCTCAAATACGTCAGCCTCGTGTCGATAGATTTACTGGCACGGAAAGGAACTCCTGGCGGACAAAATTACGGCACCTCGGCGTCTCCGAAAACCGTGAATGTAGTTAGTGGGACGTGAAGAAAATAACATAATTATAAATAAATAAATAAATAAATAAATAAATAAATCCATCGTCGCCGTACAACCTATCTGTGTCAGTGTGACGTAAAGCAAATTGTATTTTTTTAAACTATGCCACTCGGCCCTCACGCTCCTAAACAGGAAGCGATATGTAATCTTGGAGGTGTTCACTTGTTTAGTTAGATTAAAATCATCATCATCATCATCATCTGTTTACCCTCCAGGGTCGGCTTTTCCCTCGGACACACAGCGAGGGATCCCACCTCTACCGCCTCACGGGCAGTGTCCTGGAGCTTCAGACTCTTGGTCGGGGATACAACTGGGGAGAATGACCAGTACCTCACCCAGGCGGCCTCACCTCCTATGCTGAACAGGGGCCTTGTGGAGGGATGGGAAGATTGGATGGGATAAGCAAGGAAGAGGGAAGGAAGCGGCCGTGGCCTTAAATTAGGTACCATCCCGGCATTTGCCTGGAGGAGAAGTGGGAAACCACGGAAAACCACTTCCAGGATGGCTGAGGTGGGAATCGAACCCACCTCTACTCAGCTGACCTCCCGAGGCTGAGTGGACCCCGTTCCAGCCCTCATACCACTTTTCAAATTTCGTGGCAGAGCCGGGAATCGAACCCGGACCTCCGGGGGTGGCAGCTAATCACGCTAACCACTACACCACAGAGGCGTAAAATCATCATACTAGTTAAATTATAATCTCAGAATAAAAGACAAATGGTTGTTTTTCTGGACGGTACATATACGTACCAGATCTTAACAGTGCACAGAAATAGAATTTGTGAGGTACGAAGCAGCAATTCTACCAGTCAGAAATCAAACGAGTAAAAAAATCATAAAAAGCAAAAATATGCTCACTTTAACCGCCAGTATTGCGTTTAAAATACGGAGATGTGCTACTTTGTAGAAGAGTTCAGGAGAATTTTAAAACATGTCTTAGTGTTCTAATGCCACTAAGGCACATTAAATAGCTGAGTGTATGTGCACCATCAGAGGGATCGCAGCTAAGAGTAAAGGCCATAGATGTAACACCTTACAGCTCAGCTAAGACGTTGCGGCATCATGCAACAGACTTCAGAAACAACACTTTATTGCAGTAATTTCAACTTTTAGTGGCCTCTTTCCTGTCAACTCTTATTTATGCCATCTTTCTATCTATTTATAAGAGTAAACTTCCATCTGCTTGAGATATAAAAAAAAAAATGAAAGATGTGTCTATGATAACATGGTGAACAAAATAAGTATTCAAGGTTTCCTTGAAAAAGTAACCGATAGGATTACTGACAAATCGCTTTTGTCTTTTTGTTCGGAATTTCCTGTCCTGATAATACATCAAATGTCACTTTGGTTCTATAAAACATTTACAAGACATTTTAGCCCAGACTTCAGTACCGCCAGGCTGAGTGGCTCGGACGGTTAAGGCGCTGGCTTTCTGAGCACAACTTGATAGGTTCGATGCTGGCTCAGTCCGGTGGTATTTGAAAGTGCTCAAATACGTCAGCCCATTGTCAGTAGATTTACCGGCACGTGAAAGATCTATTCCGGGACATAATTCCAGCACTTCGGTGTCTCCGAAAAGTGTAAAAGTAGTTAGTGGGGCGTAAAACCAATATCATCATCATCATCATCATATTATCACTGAATTTAATGATAATAATAATAATAATAATAATAATAATAATAATAATAATAATAATAATAATAATTCGGTACAGTTGACCAAGGTAACTTAAAATATAAAATTCAAGGAGCATAATATACCATGCACTCCTTATTTTAAAAATAACTATACTTATCCTACTTATATTCTATTTGTGTCTCGTACAAGGTTTCATTCATACATCAATCTGTTAACAACAATTCAATACTTTTTTTATGAAAGTAACTTGTATGATTTTTTTCTCATGATTAAGTATTTTCATTCTCAACCCCAAGGAATCTCTACTTGTAAGACGTGGGTGATGATAACGGGCTTCTATTCGAGTGTGGCACTGCTACCGTATACTTCGAATCCTCCCTCCTTGACCTCTCGTAGTAACCTATTTTCCTCTTCCGACCCCGGCGGTGTAGGATTTGCTGGACTGAAGAAGTATTTCCTTGCCAAACATTTTTTAAAATCTTATTTTCGCTTCGTAGGAATTACTCTTTCTTCGTTCCTTGAGCTCGATTCAAATGTCTTTAGGAATAAATAGCAAAGCGTCATCTCTGTTCAGGCCATGAAGCCACTTAGCGAGGTAGAGTAGTTAGCGCGACGCCCGGCCGCCTCTGCCCCCAGGAATCAACCTGGTAGTCATTTTTTGTGTAGGCTGAGTGAACCTCAGGGCAATGTGCACATCCGGACGTGAAAATCTCGTTTCTTAAATGTTTCGACTTCCTGACGGGCTAAGTGGTTAGTGGTTTCACTTGAGGCCTCAGGTTCGATTCTCGATCGTGGTATTTTAATCTAAGTTGTTAATTTCCTTGGGCCTGGGACTGGGCATTTGTGTTGTATTCGATATTCCTACAACCCACGCACCACACGTAACATTATTTCCAACACACACACACACACACACACACACACACACACACACACACACACACACACACACTCTCTCTCTCTCTCTCTCTCTCTCTCTCTCTCTCTCTCTCTCTCTCTCTCTCTCTCTCTCTCTCTCTCTAAGTACGATGTTCTTGTACGGTAAGCTTTGCGGCATTACGTAATCAGTATGGCTAAGATTTGGAATTATATTTAAATATCAGCAAGTTAACCACTTTGGTAAGTTCGATCCTCACTCAGTCCGGTGGTGTTTAAAGGTGCTAAAAAATGCTAGCTTTTTTCGGTAGATTTATCCGAGCGTAAAAACTCCTTTGGGAGAAAATGTCGGTACCTCGGCGTCACCATCAATTTTGGAATTTCTTAGTGCAACGTAAATCTATTAATAACAACAAATGGACGAGTTACGAATGCATGTAAAATTTAGGAATTACTGCTGTCATCTAGGAAATGGAAAAACAATTCGTGAACATAAAACCAAACCAAACCCCATGGCACTACAGCCCTTGAAGGGCCTTGGCCTACCAAGCGACCGCTGCTCAGCCCGAAGGCCTGCAGATTACGAGGTGTCGTGTGGTCAGCACGACGAATCCTCTCGGCCGTTATTCTTGGCTTCCTAGACCGGGGCCGCTATCTCACAGTCAGATAGCTCCTCACTTCTAATCACGTAGGCTGAGTGGACCTCGAACCAGCCCTCAGGTCCAGGTAAAAATCCCTGACCTGGCCGGGAATCGAACCCGGGGCCTCCGGGTGAGAGGCAGGCACGCTACCCCTACACCACGGGGCCGGATTCGTGAACATAAAGGCAAATTTAATTCTGATACGAACACTAGTTACGTTGTAGAAATACATTCTTTATCATGTATGAAGGTACATCCATAGTGCTTGCAGACACCAACCAAACCTACCATAATCTCGATGGATATAAATTCAGTATACAATGCTTGCTGCTCAGCCCTCCATTAGCAGACGCGCAACGTGTTACGTGCAGTGAACATGATGACTTTAGCACCTATAAAGCTCCAAGATGTATGGCTACACATGTGTTCTTTGACATTCATGATAATTAGATTAGATGCAGCACTGTCTGCTCTATATACACTCTCTATGTGATAGCTTCATTGCTAATGTTTATTAGCAGATGAAGCTTAAATATTACAAAAGCCTATCTGTTGAAGAAAGGTGTGTTAAAAGAAGCTAGCACAGTTAAGATGGTAGCAAATAAAGAAGGCAGTTTCGTGCCTTACGCAAAATGTTCTAAAGTTGATACGAGGCAAAACCAAACATGTCCATTAATTAATATTTAAGTAAACATTAGTTTTGATACAATATTATTGTTTGAATCTGTTTCTCAATTGAAATCTAAACTAAACCAAACAGAAATTCTTATAAGACATCAATGTGTGTTTAAATTCTCGTTTTGTCCGGCCCCGCGGTGTAGGGGGCAACGTGTGTTCCTGTCACCCGACGGCCCCGGGTTCGATTCCTGGCCGGATCAGGTTTTTTTTAAATTGTAATGATTAGTATTCCTGGCCTGGGTACTGGTTGTTTGTGTCGTCCTTAACATTATTTACCTCACATTCAACACTATACACTTCCGCAATTCCACATACACGCAGGTTTCTCTCATATATGGTGACAGTAGTGGCGAAAGATCTACATAGGTCGACGCCACGAACAAATATCATTAAACAAATTCTCTTTTGGTAACTATCTGTAAAAAATGGAATAATCTCCCAGGCTTCCTTGGCGTTTACTCGTGGGCCCATTTTAACGTTCTGTTTGTAAGTTATTTTCATTATAAGCACATGAAAGATGTACGCAGTCATCTGCACTTTAACACGTTAGCTGACTAATGTGCGTAAGAAAAAAAATACAAATGATGAAAAATACCACCACCACTTGTCAGCAAACAAATAAATAAAGTATATCCCCTTATGTACTCCTTGCCCACAAAACAGAATAAAAATCTACCTTCCATGCGCCTCACCTATCGCCCTCTCCTTCTTTACAAAGCCCACTTTCCTAGTCAGAGAGAGGGTGTTGCCCTCTGGGTGGCCCGCTTCACCCCTTCAGGGTGAGGAATGAAAGCATTACAAAATGTGCGTATTGTGATCTGCTTCTCTGTGGGAAATCTGATGTTATGTATTAACAATATCAGTATCGTATTGTAAAACGTCGACCACAGAGGGAAGCCAAGCTCTGCATTCCGGAGACGAAATGGGTACGAACCCCGCCGCTGGCTGTCCTGAGAATGGTTTACTGCGGTTTCCCCATTTTCATTTCCTGGCATATGACGGGAGAGTTCCCATTCATATGCCGTCTTTCTCATTCACCATCATTTACTTCATCTTCATTAGCTCCTCAACTGAGCTGGCGTAAGGAAGGGTATCCGGCCGTAAAAACGCTCCAAATAATTTCATCTCTAACACCGTATCAGAAAACGCGACTAAGGTGTAGACAAACATTGCTGAATGTTGACTGTTCCAACAACTATGTGGTTACAGTTGTAACCGATGATTACAAGTTTTGTTTCACAATGGAATACCCGTCATTTGAACTGCCCTTGTCTTATGTTAGGGCAATGGATTGTGTCCAAAGCCTTCTAACATTTTTACACGGCTTCGTCTATATATATTCGTTGCCTGTCATTTATAATACGGTATAATCAGAAGGGCTGTGTTGCAACTGCGGATTGCTTCATGCCTGTGAAAAACAGCAACAAATAAGAACACTATGAGGCAAGATTTCAATCTGTGGACAACGATCTCGTAAAGTGGAGAGCTTCCCTTTTGGGCTGTGCGTTCGTTGTTGTGGAGCTCTCTCGAAATATTCAAATTTCATTTTCTCGGAACTGGGTGAGAGTTGCGGTGTATTTTAACGGGGATAAGTTATAGCGATGGCCTGCACGTGCACTGAAAATTGATCAAATTGGAGAGGACGCATTGTCAAGGTCTCCTCGTTAAATTGCATGCCCAACATCAGAAGACACCGAAATAATGTCATACACTAAAACAGGGGAGCAGAAATCCCGTGCGCCAGGTCGCCTCGTCGACTGTTTTTGCTACTGAGTCTAAGTTTGTGCCATCCACCGAAAAAGTCTGCTTTCCGTTTTTTTTTTTTTCATACTTTCTTTGTTCTCCTACCCATCGATCTGCAACAAAACCCCTGTGACATACAACGTAACGTCAGTGAACAAACGCCACGATCTCCTCGAAAACAGATGTAAGAAAAATTCTCGGACCAAAAAAATGTGTTGACACACATGGATTACGCAGCAACAAAGAAGTATATAAAACACGCAGCAGGATTTTAGATACAATACGCAAATGAAATGTTAAATTCTTTGTATTTATTTCAAGAATGAAGTAGGACACATTGAGAATTCTTTTAAACCATTTCAATAAGCCCAATAGGAAAGGGAACTCGTGACAAATTATTTGTTAACACCAAAAATGATCTTCAAGAAATGGACATCATGGATCAAGACATCCACAACAGAAACACTTTCAGGAACAAGATACACACACTTGAGGGGTTCCAAGTGTCAGAAACAGCGACCAAGAAGAAACAACATTGGATGACTGCAAAGAACGAAGCTGTAAACAAGAGAAATGAAGGAATACAGAAATCATGAAGAGTTATTTACGTGGTGCATACTTGACCAAAATCGATTATGAAGTAATATATATTTTCTCTCCGCACAGGGCCATCGATGCATATCAATGAACGAGACTTAACACTAACGATAGTGGGTAGTCGAAGAACGTAGCGCATTTGGCCCTCATCTGTTGTAGTAGCAGAGCCTTAGGTGGAAGAACTGAGAACTAATTACTTCATACACGACCGACTGGATCCCTCGCTGCGCTAGCTAGCAAGAGCGACGCATCAAGTAGGCCATGGCACGTACTATGAAGCACGGCCGACTTGATGCGTCACTCTTGCTAGCTAAGGAGCGCAACGAGGGATCCAGTCGGCCGTGCTAAGGTCAACGAGAGTTGGAGTCTGGCGTTTAGTGCCACCGGTGAGAAAGTGTTGACTAACCCTGCTAGAAACTGGTCTGTTGCTATGGTAACGATAACAGCAATGCCGCATTAAAGGAAGGTATCGCCAGTCGCGTTTGTGATATTATTCGAAGTGGTACTGCGTTAGTTGTTCCTGCTTTCTCTCTGCACTGGGCCATCGATGCATGTTGATGAACGAGAGACTTCTTCTGAATACTATTTTCGTTGTTAGTTTTTTTTTAAATTAATCAGTGGCTAGTTGTACAGTTCTATTCTCTATCTAACATGTGCATTCGTTGAGGTTATTGTCAGAAACTGATGATTTTGTTAGTGATTATGAAATCTCATATTTATCGACAATGGCGTATTCTGTCTTATTAGCGCGACCTTAGGAATGGGTCGAAGTTCATTGAATTGCATTAGGGCTACATGTTTTATTAAACATTCTGCCGGTAAAAAAGAGTAATATGCCGCAGATGAAGGTAACTATGGGGAAGCAGCATACTTCGTAGTTACTGCTTTCGCTTCTCAAACGTCAAACTCCAACTCTCATGGTCCCAACTATAGTCAAAACAAACGACGATGCAAGAATTAGGTCAGTATCATCCGAGTTTACAGTTAACAGTCCTACTATGATATATTTTTGAACAGTTTAAATGTTAACTTCAAGTTTTTATATATTATTTTAAAATTCTGCTCAAAATTGTACAAACGCACTCCAATTATTTGTGACCTGGATCTTGGAACCTTCTTTAAATGTTAACGTGTTTTTATGACATATAACCCATGTCAACCATTTTAAGTGTGTTTCAAGGCAGATTTAATGTTGAATGTTTGTTAATACCCTTTTGATTTATTTATTTGCTTTGAACTGATGATGATTCCAAGGAAATCGAAACCGGCATTCATTTAATAAATGTTATATTTTATATAAAGTGTTGAATGGTGGAACATCCCTCGATTGGCTCCTATTATATACACAAGTTCACTGTCAGTGTACTTTACTTTTGAAATACTATACACCCACCCTATAAATTGGACACCACACTACGAAGGACACCTTTTCAACGAACGGTAGGTGTCGAACTTAGTGCGGTTTCACTGAATCAGGTTGGTGAAATTCTTGCTGGCTCCTAAACTTTTGGTCTGGCTCCTCGATTCAGAGATAATTTCTGCACCCCTGCACTAAAATAACACTGCAGATAGTTGCCTCGAAACCAGGCACGGTAACTGCTAAGACAACGAGGGGTAGGTTCTCTCCCGTATGTCTGAAAGCGTATTCGGAGCCTTGCACAGAGGATTTCAGTATCATTTCCCATGGAGCGGTCGAGCCAGTTCGATGTCAAATGTGGTACCAGGTGAAGAAGCGTGATTCCTCGGAGACGTTGTAGGTGGCAAAGCCCTTTCCGCTTGTCGTTGCTTGTTTGCCTGTCATTCAACTGGTGAGCAGACCATGCCAAATGGGAATAAGTTGTGACGACGTAGAGGACTGCTACATGGTATGAGACGACTGTCAGCCACCTTACGTTATTACTCGACATCAAAGCAAGTCGTTAAAACCTTGCCACTCTAAATATAAGACCATCAGCCAGAAGCATATTTGTAGCATAAGTGTGCATACAAGTGGGTTTATCACTTAGCAGTTTTAATACTGCATAGGACCGCTGTTAGTTTACGACTGCTATGAAACTTGAGCTCTACCAAGAAAACGCCAGCGTCCCACTTGGCCACATTTCTAATTAGAACAGAATCGTATTCATCTCAAAGGGCAGTGGATGTGATTTTTAATACAATAACTGGTGAACGACTGCAGACAAGAATAGGATATAATTTCTTGGAAATGTTCACAAACGTTTTACTAGCCAGCTTGTTGCGGTGGATATATAATAAAATGGCAAGTGCCAAATATAGAATCGCGAGACATAAATTACATCGCCGAGACATTTAACGAAGCGAAGGAGTCCCAGAAGGAATGTCTAGCGTGTAGGGCTCTCTCTGTAGCATTCCTCTACGTCAATAGCTTTGTGAAGAGGGATGCACTGAGATTGCTTTCTTAGACTGCAGCACGTGGTAAGCATATTCACAGGATGTTTCACACAAAACAAGAGAAGATAACACTTCGTACCAGTACCTTATATACATGGGCGTAATTTGAGTATTTTGAATCGGGGTCAGGGATTTACTAGATGGGGAGGGGGTTGTCCATGGGTCTTCGCCTTCGAGAGAAATTTGTGTCCACAAAATTATTGCTAACATTATCTATCTTTCCTTTAATATTCTATCTTAATAGCCAAACCTCTGTAAAATAAAGAACAGTCACAGAGAATTACAACGTATATCTAATGCAAGTGAATATATTACTTGGCCTGTTCTTTATCTGTTAAAGTAAGAATCAAGCAGAGAACACAGACAAAAAGGAACCTTTTCTTTATTTTGCATAATCTGTTAACATCGTATTTGTATACAAAATTAATTGAAATCGAAAGAGAAGCGTTAAAGTAATTAATTAATTCAGAAAAGGCAAATCAGTACTCCTTTTGACAGGCAGAAAGCCGGGGCGATCTTGTTCCTGAAGTATGTTTTTAAACGCCGCACTGAGGAAAATACCTCTCACAAGTTGCCAAGTGACATTTTAATTAGAGTTGAGGAAGAAGGTAAAATTCAACAATAATAGAATTGCTGTCAACATTTTATAGTAGCCTATATAACATTTCAACGATCATTTGGTTTCAATGAGCTAAATGACTAACGAAAAAGGTACTTATAAAATCTGTAGTATTACGAAAATTTGGTTCCCTCCGAAACCTACCCGCTAATAACGCCTATGCTTATAAATCTGAAAGGGCGATCGAACTACCCTTACGGTTGCCACTACAACCTTTGTAGGCCTGTGTTACTTCTACCGTTCCAAAATGAGCGGCGCAGTCGGTTAATCGTTGTCTTTCTGTTCCCAACGTTACCGCTTCGATCCTGACTAAAGTGGTTGATTATATCTGAGGGTGTTTAAATGCGACAACTCGGCATCGTTAGCTTCCAGCACCTTAAGATACTCCTGTGGAGAAAGAAATCCCACACCTCGGCGTTCCTTAAAAATCTACAGCAATTGATGGGACGTCGAACAAATAGCATTTAATAATTTATTTTAAATATGACAACCGGTCGTTAAATCCCAATTACTATGTTCACAACAAATTTGACAAATATAAAAATAATTAACAAACCTATTCTTTAAATTTCATATCAGTAACTCAAAAACAATGTTAAACACATGAAACAAAACTCTAACATCACACCACAATTCAAGGTACTATTATTAACTAATTAAAAATAACATTAAAACAGGATACTTAGGATATTGCGAAATATGATTAGAAAAGTTTATGTTAGAGTATTTTACATATCTTTGCCTCTCCTCAGTTATATTAATAAGTACAGAGTGACACGAAAAAATAAATATAGCTTCTGTCATGGATGTTATTGGATAGTCTCATCACTCTATTAATTGGGCAGTTCTTACAAATTTCCCATTTATTATTATTATTATTATTATTATTATTATTATTATTATTATTATTATTATTATTATTATTATTATTAGTCTTTGCAAGGGACCAAGAGCTCATTTGAATTCCTCGCAAAGTCATTGGCGAAATATTGCATTCTATTAATTTTTCGTTCAAAATTCGTACGTTTTTCTCCAGGACGCAGTTTGAAAAGGATGGGGCGATAAACCATCGTCTTACGTAACACCTGCGTTTATATTGAAAGGTTTTGACATTCACCACATAAATTTTACATTAGATAGATTTTCTCGTATTAGGTTTGCCAAATTTGACTTAACTCAATTCTTTAACCGTTTCGTCAACAGAGTCGAAGGCCTTTTTTTAAACCTATGAATGTTACAACTAGGCCCTTGGAGTTCATTAGTCTATGGCGGATTAAGGACTTGAAATTATTTATTCTGAACAAGATCTAACTTTTCGAAATTCTTACTGATTGACAATCAATTATGTTTAACAGAATTTTGGAGAATATTATGTAGACTGAAAATGAAAACCAAGGTAAGTGCCAAAATTTAAGTTCTGACAAAAACAGAAAGAAAAGTTTATCACAGATTTTAGACCTAGGTGCATTCTTGTAGCTAAAGTTTGAACTAATTACAGACTGAGTATCACATAGCCCGGTTTTTACCGCTCTGGCACAGGTACAACGCCCATATTTTAGCAGTAAAATGGAATTCGATTATTGTGGCACTTGGCACTATTTTAATTTTCAGTGTACATTTTTAAACAACTGGCAAAAAAAACGATACACATCCATAATTATCATTTATCAACATCTTAATTATCACCTTTCTTGTGTAACTGGCGGTCACTCCATGTGAGATTTGTTCTGGACAAAGCGGAGGCGGGACAGGTTTTTCTCCGGGTACTTCGGTTTTCCCCAGTCATATTTCATTCCAGCAACACTCTCCAATAGAATTTCATTTCATCTATTATGCATTAATGATTGCTCCAAAGGAGTGCGACAGGCTTCGGCAGCCGGCACAATTCCTATCTTCGCCACTAGATGGGGGCTTCCATTCCTGACCCGGTCGAATGACTGGAAACAGGCTGTGGATTTTCATTCATTGTGTAATTGGCTTTCAACTTCCAATTTCTTCGGGATCTTCTCTGCTTTCATAATATCTTCAAGGGTTAGGCCTACATTAAGTATAGGTCTTTAACTATTTTTGACTGATACCATTTTTAAAGCCCGGCTGTTATCGAGTCTTTTCTACTAGCTCTATTATTTTTGCGAGTTTTAATTTCAACAGTGAGTTTCCTTCTTCTAGATTTTCTTTAATTTCTGGAAATTCTAACTTGGAATTTGCGAGAATTTTACAGTTCTCAGTATTGTAGAAACCAATTCTACCACCTTTATTTCTAAAGCGTCTGCTAGGAGCCTGATAGCATTTCAGATATCCCTTAAAAGTCTGATAGAAATTTCGGGAGTTATTTTGTACCAAACTATCCTGCATTTCAAAAAGTTGCAACTTTTCGAAGGATTATTCTCGGGGTGTCTTTTCTTTGGTGTTTCAATTGTTCATTGCGATCGCTCCTTCCAGAGCATTTTCATTTTTTTCTATTGCTTCGTTCGTGCTGTTTAAAGCTCCTTCATATATTTTATTATTATTATTATTATTATTATTATTATTATTATTATTATTATTATTATTATTATGTGCGTATGGACCCAATGGATCACGCAAAGCTCTAACGATTCTGTTTTCTGAGTTGCCAAACAGCTCTCATCCTTTCTCCGTGGATCCTTTTTCGTTCTTCTGTCCACTTTGCTCCAGTCTTCTTTTTCACTTCGTTCTCTGGTTGCACTTTCCATCCATTAATTTTTTTCCTATAAAGGTTTCTGTCCGCGGTGTCATTTGGGTTTATCTGGGCTTTTTCCAGATCCTTCTTCACTTCTAGTACCCATGGAATGTTTTTATTATTATTATTATTATTATTATTATTATTATTATTAACATTTTAAATTTACACCTTTGTGGAATCTCCTGAAACAATAACAAAGAGTAATTTCTCTCTCATACTAGTAGTGTTCTACTCACCAGTGTTCTAGAAAGCACCACAGCGAGGGCGAAGCAAGTGACCCCTCGTGGTATGGGTTGCAGTTCCGTCTTGCTGTATCCATTGTCGTTGCGGTGGAAGGTTTCTAGCGACTTTCAGTACTGTATGATGTTCAGAGTATGTATGTAATTTCAGTAGTTTGTTTTGCCGCATTCTATAATTTTAACACTTAGGCGTACGGAACATCTTCTCGGCTTCTTCCTGAATGCGGGATTATTTCGTGATATGTCAGATATTAGAGATTTTATGAGAAAAATCTGAGAAAATCATAATGAAAATTGAGATATTCAGAGACAAATCACAAATAAAAACAGTAATTTCATTTTTTAAATCAGTTTGTCAGATTCAGGACAAGGTATGCACTGTATAACTTGGCTATGGGCCATCAAGTCTGCTGTGGAGTGGTGTGAACACAATAGTAGTAGCGCTCGGATACTAAGTGACTCTCAGGCTGCGTTGAACACAATCGACAAGCACAATATCAGTCCAATATCTTCTACTATAAGATCTAGAGCACAGCAGTGCCCACAAGTCTTTCTTGCCTGGGTCCGAGGACACACCGGTTCTTCTGGAAATAAAAAGGCAGACTTCCTCGCAAATGCAGCCTTTTCATCCAACATAGAAATCACCTACAACAAATCACCCCCAAGCTATGCAAAAACCCATATCAAAACACATCTAACAAGGCAGCGGAACAACCTTTGAACATCAAGTACAAAAGGGTCTGTCACAAAATAATTATTTTTTACCCACAAATATAGCTAACTCCAGTGTAAAACATCAGTGCTCGAATTCATTCTCACCGTTTCACTCCGGCCATGGAAAGTTTAAGTGCTACTTTGAACGCTTCAAAATTAACATTGCAGGCGATTACTTGTGCTTTTGTGGATCTTCACAAACGGTAGAGCATTTACTGTTCGATTGTGCCATGTTTGGAAGGACAAGATTCGAACTTGAGTGTCACTTAAACAATTGTAATTGGAAATTTCAAAGCCATTATACCGTATGTTTAGAAAATCCTGATGCTACAAACAGTTCCTTAAGTTCATTGACCACATCCTCAAACCGATAACCCTAATATACTCATGAACAATAGGGTTCAAACTGTCAGGATAATAAATAAGTAAATAAATAAATAAATAAATAAATAAATAAATAAATAAATAAATAAATAAATAAATAAATAAATAAATAACTTGTAAACATTTTAAATGCCTCACTTCAGTAGGTTGTGAGCATTGGGCATTTTGTGTCCCAGAAAGAACTCTGTTGTAGGTGGGTTAAAGAAGATATTCTTGCAGCATTTTATATTATACCAGGATGTCAACGTAGTCTTATTAGAACTGCCCAGGCACTAATGGCCCTATGTACTGGTAATTCATCATTACATCACTGTGACAATAAATCTCTGTGTAATGCGGTAATGTAACTGTAAGACCTACATGCTAATTGGGTATATTCAACTCTTACTAACGATTAAGGTATTAGGGTTCAAACTGTCAGGATAATAAATAAGTAAATAAATAAATAAATAAATAAATAAATAAATAAATAAATAAATAAATAAATAAATAACTTGTAAACATTTTAAATGCCTCACTTCAGTAGGTTGTGAGCATTGGGCATTTTGTGTCCCAGAAAGAACTCTGTTGTAGGTGGGTTAAAGAAGATATTCTTGCAGCATTTTATATTATACCAGGATGTCAACGTAGTCTTATTAGAACTGCCCAGGCACTAATGGCCCTATGTACTGGTAATTCATCATTACATCACTGTGACAATAAATCTCTGTGTAATGCGGTAATGTAACTGTAAGACCTACATGCTAATTGGGTATATTCAACTCTTACTAACGATTAAGGTATTAAAAGGTCAAGATTTATTTGGAATTAGAGATTCAAATTTTATTAGCTCTTTTTCCGTTCGGTTATGAAACCTATTAACATATAACTTAACTCGCTCCATTTTAAATTGCACATTAGGAATGATTTATGAGTTTGGTTGATGAGTTAGGACTAATGACTATTATGGGCTTCAAAACAAACAGGCAAAAAAGAAGAATCTACCCGTAGAACGAGCTAGCAATACGTGTCGGCAGAACCAGAAGCACGCGGTCACGGACTAGGCACCAGAGTACCTACCACTGTAGTTGGTTCAGAATTATCTTCGATACTACTATTACCTGCAAGCCGTCAAACTTCTTGACTGAATGGTCAACGGTTTTAAGAGGAAGTACAACTAGGAAACCATCCTAAAAAAAATGGAAGGGATTCGATACTTCGAAAAATGAAGGTATCGGCTAAAGAAAGACAAGGGCCACGAAGGGCGCGAAAATGAAAAACTCTCAAGGCATCGACACCTAATACCGTCGGGGACGGAAAAGAACAAGAGAGGAGATTGGCACAAGTGGAAGCAATGCCAGAACTCAGTTAAGGGCTCCGTGGTCGCTAAACAAAGCTCCCAAGTTAAGAGCCCCTGGGATCCCTTTTAGTCGCCTCTTACGACGGGCGTGGAATAACGTGGGTGTTATCCTACCATCCCCATCCACAGGGGGTTAAGTGGTCAACGTCGAGACTTTCAGTTAGAAGGTTCTAGGTTCGATTCACGGCCGGGTCGGGGATTTTAGCTGCATTCGGTTAATTCCTTTGATTTGGGGATTGGGCGTTTGTGTTTGACATATTATTATCATTATCATCATCATCATCATCTGTTTACCCTCCAGGGTCGGTTTTTCCCTCGGACACAGCGAGGGATCCCACCTCTACCGCCTCAAGGGCAGTGTCCTGGAGCTTCAGACTCTTGGTCGGGGATACAACTGGGGAGAATGACCAGTACCTCGCCCAGGCGGCCTCACCTGCTATGCTGAACAGGGGCCTTGTGGAGGGATGGGAAGATTGGAAGGGATAGGCAAGGAAGAGGGAAGGAAGCGGCCGTGGCCTTATGTTAGGTACCATCCCGGCATTCGCCTGGAGGAGAAGTGGGAAACCACGGAAAACCACTTCCAGGATGGCTGAGGTGGGAATCGAACCCACCTCTACTCAGTTAACCTCCCGAGGCTGAGTGGACCCCGTTCCAGCCCTCATACCACTTTTCAAATTTCGTGGCAGAGCCGGGAATCGAACCCGGGCCTCCGGGGGTGGCAGCTAATCACGCTAACCACTACACCACAGAGGCGGACTATTATTATTATTATTATTATTATTATTATTATTATTATTATTATTATTATTATTATTATTATTATTATTAATCGTATGGTCTCAGCCATCATGTGCAGGCATTTTAGTTTGACGCCATCTGGCATCAAATTCGACGTTTCGTTTTACTCTAGGTCTACTAGATAGCAGAGAAAATTAAATCTCTCTTGGACGTCTATGGCAGAGTTTTAATGAATTTTGTCGGGTAAACACGAAATGTGTCACCAGAGATCTTGTACATGCCGACATCATACGACATGGAATATCGAATGGTCTTTTTACCCCTCTTCAAAAATCCGACCTTCTCTGCTGGGTTTGAACGCGCTGTCTTGGGATTCGGAGGCCGACACTCTACCACTGATCAAGAGGGAGCTTGTGTTTATCCTAATACAACACAACCCACCACACTAGCAGCAAGCACAGAGACACGCAATAGTTAATATATCCCTCCATATATGGTCGACGTGAGGAGGAGCATCCGACCACAAAACAAGGACAAATCCACACGTTGGACACAGTTTACATCCATTACCCCATCAAGGTGTGAGGAAAATTGGTAGAAGAAAAAGAAGAAAATAATCTGCAGTCAGTTTTCATTAAGCTGGACAAACACTAGCAGGCGTTTAAACGTCGTCCTTCAGTTCTCACGATAGCAAGTTCGATTCCGGGTCTGGTTGGTGACATTTCCAACAAATAATTTTTAAAAGATTTTAAATTTATGTCGGCTATTTGAGGGATCCTTTAAGGAAAGAGAAGCCGATGATAGTATCACTAGCTCACCTCCCCCAGCTCCCTTTCGAGTTTCGGAATAGGTGGCTGAAGGTGGGATATGTTTCCTGGTGTCACATGGTTTTTCGGACGAACATTTCAATTCATAGTCACTAGGAATCGAACTTCCAGTTGTTAAATAAGTCGAAAGTCAGCATTTAGCAAGCAGGTCACAGCACAATCCATGCAGTATAATAATAATAATAATAATAATAATAATAATAATAATAATAATAATAATAATAATAATAATAATCTGCCTACTGCCATTTCTTGATGGATACAGTACTTTTGCATCCATCTCTTGGCACAGGCCAGAGTAAAGTGTAGCTTCCACTGAAGTCCCAGTCTCATCCATGGCTGTGACAATATGGAAGCTGCTGGGGTATGGGTAGTGCTGAGTAATGACATTCAGAGCACGACTAGTGCATCTGAGTGTTATGAAAGGTGCTGCTCATAGGGTCAGTCGTGCTGCAATAGTACTTTCTGACCCAGTGAGGAAAGCAATGGCAAACTACCTCACTCCTCATCTTGCCTAGTACGTCTCATTTTGGTGCTGCCATTGGTTTTTGGGGGTTTTCTTATAACCGCATAACCTTTGGTGGTGCTATTTGAGGATCCGACCAGCCTCTGGGCTGATGACCTAACAAACAATAATAATAATAATAATAATTGTACCGGGCGGTACACCTCTACTCTGTTTATTTAAAAGTTGCGCCAGTTGAAACTCCTCTTCTGGAGGAAGTCCGAACTTTATCTACACTATTAATCTACTAATTCCTCAGAAGATGTCACTACCTGGAAATTTTTGAGTTTTTGAACTGTGTCACTTTTGATGTGTTTTTGTTTCGCTTGAAGTAAGAAGTGTGAACTTTCTCTTCTAGAGGACACTACTGAAGATCAACAATAGTGCGACCTAGTGCGGAGTCAAAGAACTATTTTGTTGGAGAAATTTTTATTTCAAGAGTTTGTTCTTTGTTAAATTTCCTTCTGTCATTGTTTAAGTTGGCTGTATACCCCTCTTTTTCCCCTTAGTTTGGATCTAGCCAATCCCGAATTTCTTTAATTAATTTTCCACCAATAATGTGTTTCTTTTTCCTCTATGTAGGGGTTTCTTTTCCCTAGCCAATAAAGATTTTGTGGGAGGGTGTTTTCTTTCCCCTAACGCCTAGAAACTTCCGCGAGAGTATATAAACTGCTGATTTTGGGGTCTCCGGGCCACTTCTGTTCCATCTTTCAGTGTATTAAGTACATAGCAGGAGGCGGGAAGCGCCTCTTTCTTCTTCAGCCGTTCAACACCAGGTAATGGCCTATTAATAACTTCTTTTCTTGCTAGGTCGGCAGTTTAACACTCGCGGCGGGTTCGAAGCATTTCCATCATGTAACCTTTTCCTAAAATGTAATTACTCTTTTCATCTTTTTCTTGTAAAGCTACATATTGGGATAGAGAGTGCTAACCCTCTCGAGCTCCCACTCACATTTGTTTTGAGGTGAACTTATTTTCTCAAACTATTCTTCGTTTATGTAATGTAAAGTGTTCTTCTCTAAGTCACCTCTGTAGTATGGGATTAGCCCTTGCGTTAGTGGCCCCAGAGCCAGATTAGGTTTTAAAAACAAAGTGTATTAGGAGTGCAAGTTCGCCTCCTCTCAAATTGTTATTTTAGAGGTCATGTAATCAACCTTCTTTTCATGTAATAGACCTCCGTAGTTTGGGTATTTTACCCCTGTAAATACGTCCTTAGAGGACAGCTTGAAGGTAGAGTTTGGTGTGGCCTTGTGATAGGCTTACAATTTTGAGAGCGGATCGCTCTTTGAAATTTGTTTCTGAATGCCTCGTGCAGGCTTTATGTGTAATGTTTGGAGCCAGTGCTCCTGGGCATGAATGGGGTTTTCTGCCCCTTGGCTAAAATTTTCTTTGGGAGTAAGGCGGGGCTGATTGCCCAAGAGTTATGAAGTAAGGGCACTGAGCCCGAATCCAGTAATATTGTACCTACATTTTTGCTACTCTGTACCTGTTATGATTGTTATCTCTTGTTTTTGAAAAGAAAATATAACCTAGTTAAATTTTAAATTAATTTTACATTGCACGTTAATTTCGTAGCTTGAAACCCATTCACACCCGCACCTTCTTTCACCTCTACCTACCACGGATATCTCCGTAATAATAATAATAATAATAATAATAATAATAATAATAATAATAATAATAATAATAATAATAATAATAATAATAATAATAATAATGCATTAACGCAAAACTCAGGCAATATTGCGCTGCCATAAGATTAGAGGCTGTATGTGTAGCGGGATGCCTTGCCATGAATAAGATAGGCCTGATAAAAAATTGGAAATTAAAGAAAGAAAGATCTTAAAATTCTTGGCCCAATTAAAGGAAATGATAAACATAGACGTCGGCATAACCATGAGCTGTATGCTCATGTCTGAAAGATCTCTAAATGTTATGCGGAGGAGAAGAATTGAATTTTATGGCCATTTGCTAAGAATGAAACCAACACGATTATCGAACCAGATTTTTACCTATTTTAAAGATAAGGAGATCCAGCCAACTTGGTCCAAGGAGGTGGGAAGGGACCTATAGGAGATGGAGATCACTTATGAAGACATACAAGAACGCAACCCACTCAGGAGGAAACTAAGAGACCGCCAGAGTTTTCAAGAGAGGCCAAAGTGTGAGACGGGGAAGATGTGGACGGAGGAAAGAAAAGATCAAAACCGGCATCGAATGAGGGAACGTGGGCAAAGATCAAATCCCAGAGAAGACCTGGTCCTTAGTAGGCCGATGCGAACAAGAATACATTAAAGCCTTTTAAAACTAATGAACCAGTACTGACTGAGAATACATTGAATGTTTTCTTACTTACTTTCCTTTGGGTCATGTGTTTACAGACCATGACGGTTCCTGGAGGAGTGGAAGGGAAAGGAGGTATTGAGAACCCGAAGGTTATGTCGGTCTTCCTAAATTTCTCAGCTTCTTGAAGAGGATTCGAAGCCACGTCCTCCCACGTGAATTAAGCTTGCCTTTACTGGCCTCAGCAAGGTAGCTATCGTTGGTATGTGTAACATGGTGTATGGCAGGGGAGCTAATACAAACATAAGAATAGGAAATTCCAAAGTAGGACAGAACATGTCCTACATTTCTGTTACTTAGGAAGCATTATAACTCAAGACAATAGATGCGCCAAGGAAATTGAAAGAAGAATAGTTCTTGCTGAACAGGACTTACAAAATAAAAGAAATATTTTAACAAATGCCCATATATATTTAGAAACAAGAAAAGCTTTTGTAAAACCCTTTATCTGGAGTGTACTACTATATGGTTGTGAGAGCTGAACTATTGGGGGGGTGGGTGGGGAAGGAAAGAGATTCATTGGAAGAAACTGAAATGCGAATTTAGAGGAAAATGGCAAATGGAGAGGACATGCTGGATTTAAAATGATTCGACATGTTCTAAAGGAAGTCAATGAACAACGGAGACCAATAAAGGATATGGAAATAAAGAAAGAAAGAAAGAAAGAAAGAAAGAAAGAAAGAAAGAAAGAAAGAAAGAAAGAAAGAAAGAAAGAAGGAAGTTCTGAGACATATTGGGCCGATTGCAGAAACGGTGTTTAGACGATGTCTATGGTTAAATAAAGCCTAAGTATGGCTGCCGCATTGCAGACATTATTTATCACTTAGACACTGTCTAAAACCGATGTTCAACCGGTCATGCTTAAACACTGCCGAGAGCACTGTTTAACCTCAAATGAGAGGAGTGAATCACAACTAAATGTTATATACCATGAAACATGTAATTTGTATTATCATGTTGAGACGATTTCGGAAAGAAGGGTTAGTCCGATGGCCTTTCTGTGGGCCGCCCGCTGCGAAATCGCAGCAACTAATTTGAGATGTTACGGAGAGATAGATCTTAAAATAAGGTTTCACTTTTCAAGAAACTGATTACTTAGACTGACAAAGGGACAGTCTGGTAAGTGACAACTTGAACACAATTCTCGGCAACCGATATATTTTATTGTATACATGGGGTAGTTTCCATGGAAGTATAGGTCACTTCGACTGCATACGTATCAGAATTACGTGCCCCTATCGTCAGAGGGTTGTCACATACATCAACCGGGAGGGATTCACTTATATTTACCGTCAAGTAAACACACATAATAGTGAAAACTAAAAAAGTAGATTGTATGTGGTTTATATATATAATCGTATACGTTTCCGGCAACTATCAGATAGGAAAAGCCAAGTGGTGGTGATTATTGTTTAAAGAGGAGGACTGGGGAAGAAGAGCCGTGGCCATAATAGCAGCCCTAGTATTTACCTGTTGTAAAAATAGGGAAACTACGGAAAACAATCTTCAGGGCTGCCGATCATGCGTTTCGAACCTGCGATCTCCCATACAACACACTCTGTTACACATTACTATTGCTTCATCTTCCCTTCGTCGAAGTTACCGTATTCATAAGTCGATTACACTCAGTTTAACAACGCTACAATCAAAACTACACTTCCCCGTACGGTGGCGTGTCGCTTTAGTGTCGATAATATTATGAGATTTTATTTCCACCGAAAGCGATACTCTTAAGTCATGCTCATGCTTAGCCATATTTGAGTATTGTGTAGGAAGACAAACAGCTGACTGGCGTTCGGCGCGTGCACCGACGAATTTCACTGGTTGCGACAAGCAAAAGGGTTGCATGAAATATACTTTTATCTCCATTTTCAAACCAATATTGAAACTTTAAACGATGTCTAGTTAAACATCGGCTGAATATTGTTTATGCAATGGAAGATCGTGCTCGATTAGACGTTGTCTAAGGCTTAAAACTAGTCATCGTTTCTGCAAGCGGCCCACTGACTTCCTAGTAAAAGTCTTTGAAGGAAAAATGCTAGGAAAGAAAGGAAGACATACAGTACTTCGAGAGTATGAGGAACGTGATGTAAAGACTAAAGGTGAGTGAAGAGAACAGCAAGGTTATGAAGAAAAAGGTTGCAACGACACCTTTAGTGTGTGATGGTATAATGAATTAGGGTAAAATCGGTTTGAGCTCTCAGCAAGGTGCCATGATACATAATTGAGGTAAAGATATGACGTACATGCATTTCAAGGTTGCCTCATGATCGAATGCATTAGTCCACAGGAGAGTCCCCACCTGGTCAATGCTATACAGGACTGTCTTTCTCTTATTGCCCTGCCACTTTCGCGCACGCTGTAATTTATCCTAAACATTACGAACTCATTCCCAAATGTTTTTTTCTCCCGCCCGACCTTCTGGGGCGGTTAATCGCTACTGGAATGTCCAGGCGATGAGGAGGTGAAGAGAAGCATTTCCCACCACTCAAGAAACCAGCAGAGGACGACGCCAATCTCTTGGCCACGAAGAGCTCTGATTTATCGTTTTATGACGGCTGTCTCAGCAGTGCTGGGTCAGTCAGCCAGGATAATTTATAGCAGCCTGGACAAGTGTTTGTTCTGCTCACAAAGCCACGCACCTTCTCCACAAAAAGTGCAGTGTCGGCCATTCATGTAATTGCCGCGGTCTACACTCAGAACGGGAAATGGTCTCGTTCCGTATAAAAGAGCCATATCATTCCCTTGTTGTACAGTCCATCTGTTGTATACAAACAGATATGAAGATGTTAGAAATGTACAGTTTTGGGAGTTCAATTCTTATGAGCCTGAATTGTCTGCATATGGTTTCCAGTTTACAGTAGAAACCATTAACGCCGTGTTCAAGCCCTAAAATTTCGGCATGAAAGCCTATGTTTGCAGTCCTAGGCTTTAGCCCGGATTCGATTCCTAGCTGTCACGGATCGGAGACCGATTCGAGTTGATGATGATGATGCTTATTGTTTAAAGGTGCCTAACATCTAGGTCATCAGCCCCTAACGGTACGAGGTGAAAGGAAATGTAAATTTTTTTTAATCCACTGACTAGAATTTAAGACATAAATGATTATGAATTTTTAAAAAATTCAGTGGACCAAATTTGCAATACCCTATTTTCTTATAAAATGGTATAAAAATTGATTAAAATAGAATAAGGCATTGCCTTAAAGGCATAATCATATATACCACTCAATGGAAACTTTAAAAACCCACATTAAGATACACAAAAATTAACTAAAGCAGAGTCAATATAATAATAATAATAATAATAATAATAATAATAATAATAATAATAATAGTTATTTGCTTTATGTTTTAACGATTTTCACAGACTACGAGGTGCCGGAATTTAGTCCCGCAGGAGTGCTTTTACGTACCAGTAAATCTACCGACACACGACCGTCATATTTTAGCACCTTCAAATACCACCGGACTGAGCCAGGATCGAACCTGCCAAGTTGAGGTCAGAAAGCCAGCGCCTCAACAGTCTGAGCCACTCAGCCCGGCTCAATAGAATAAAACACACTTGACAATAAAATAAAAATCAAAAACAAATAGAAACCTCCCTTTTATACACGATAATACAAGCCACTATCCATCATAAGACTGATGACGAGATCTGCTGACTGGTCCTCATTTCGTAGGATGAGGGAGACGGTACTCGGAAGTTTTAGACTACGGTACAAATCAGCCAGTTCCACACACTCCGTAAGGATATGTGACGAGTCGACTCACCCTCGTAGTTGAAGAGAAAAACTTTATCATCCGTGGTTTATTCAAGTCATTTTACACTAATATGAACAATATTTTATATATTCATAAGTTGCACACATTTTAGCTTGTAAATATGGTGGTAGAAGCACTGCAGACCATACGACTTTATTGTAGCCAGCAAGAAGAGTTACTTTTATACAAAGTACTCTAAAACACCCAATTAATATAAAATATTTTTTTAAAGAAATATATAATCTGGAATGTGTCCGACTACCTGGCTCAATAGTGAGCGTTGTGGGCTTCGGTTCCGAGGGTCCCGGGTTCGACTCCCGGCTGGATCGGGGATTTAGTTCTTCAGGCTTGGGGAGTGCTTGTTTGTCTCAACACTCTCCATTTTATATTCAGACAGCACACCGTACTACCAACCACAACAGAAATATGCAATAGTGATTACATTCCTCCACATAGGGTTGGCGTCGGGAAGGGCATCCGGCCGTAAAACAGGGTAATATCTACAAGTTCGATACAGTTCGCACCCGCGACGCCATAAGGTGTGGGAAAAGCGGTAGAAGAAAAGAAGAAGATATAATCTGGGGTGTAATGCACCTCGCGCGCGTGTTTGCGTTCTGAAACTTGGCGCTTGCGCTTGAGAGTTAAACGCACGAGACGAACACGTACAGAACTGCAGTACTCGGCCAATCTGAACAAAACAATAATGGTGTTGGTTTTATATTACAATTACTTGAAGGGTTTTTGAAGACGCCTGAGTGCTGGAATTTTGTCTACCTGGAGTTCTCTCGCCTCTTACGTACGACCAACTTGCTGTAGTCGTATTTGAACACTGGACTGAGCCAGTATCAAGCCCGTCAACCCGGTTTAAGAAGGTCAGTGCTCTTCCTTACGAGCCATTCAGTCCGGCCGAATCAACTATCTACGCTAGGTGTTTTAGGCTACAATTCGCGAGTTTCGACTTGAGAAAGGGCTGGAGGAAGAAAAAGTCATATTTAAAAGTGAAGGTGTGTTTAGTCCCAAGATGGAAGTGCGTGATGGCGGGGTACTCTCCAGGAGACAAATCGGCCCAGTAATGCGCTATTGTGTTGAGTGTGGGAGATGCCCCACGCAGATAGTGAGGAGGGGCGCAGCATCAGAACACGAGTAGCCTTGTGCAGCTCCTTTACACGCGATAATGAGATGGCGGGCGATTCCATCCACCTGTTTGTTTGGCCCACTACTAAAACCATACCACCGTAAATCGGCGTCAATACAGCCAAGATTCTGGAACTGAGAAAAAGGCCTAAAAGGGGAGCATCAATATTGCGAGCTGCTCTACTACAGTCAATAATCATTCTGCAGACAATTCTCGCATTTAACCTCAACAATGGACATATTATTTGTATGCCGAAAAACCCAATCCCATCTCCATGTTGCTTCACATCCTTCACCCCTCTCGTCAATCTTTCCACTTCCTCTTCAACCTGCCCGCATCTATTGGCAAGAGAGAGGGCGTAACTCTCTAGGTGGCCCGCCCTATCACTTGAGGGTGGGGAATGTAAACATTTATGATGATGATTATGATGATAATGATGATGGATCTGAGGCCCTAATGATCGCTTAATGTTAAAGTTATTCAGGAGGATAAAATATAAACAAAAATGTCAAAGCCAATTTTTACTTTTTAAAGCATTTCTTTAAAACGTCAACAATCACATTATCCCTTTAAATTTCACCAATTAATAGAGAGTTTATGCTGGTAAATTACAATAAAAACGTCTTGTGAATTCTAATCGCTGCAAACAGACGTACTGTACTCACATTGCAAGTTTTGTCCAGCTACAAACCACGGAGATGTGCGATCGCTTTGATCGCTATAAAAACGCAACTGTATCATCACTGCCACAATAATGGCTAAACATTATGCCAGACGGAAGAAATTTTCTTGATCATTCTTGACCAAAATATATTGAAAGTAACTACCTTGTGATCTCGTTGTAAAGGAGGATTTTTTTATTTTTCTGTGTGTTTAAGGCCATTAACTCTAATAGCTTATCCGGTAACATTTTCATTTAGGGATCAACGTTTGGTGACTGACTATACATGGCTTCTAAGAATATTTTAATACAGATAGGCCTACTATCGTTGCAGAGAATTTTTAAAAAATGTTTGAAAATACTCAAAAAATCTCAGAGCAAATTGACTGGTAGTCTAGATGTGTTAAATCAACAATCACATAATATAAACTCATGCCATCGAATTATTTACTGACCATCCCGAATATTGCTTAATTGTGCTATCACTTCGTGTGGCTATTTCTAGCTGGGTGCAGCCGTTGTAAGGCGGACCCTCCGATGAGGGTGGGTGGCATCTGCCATGTGTAGGTAACTGCGTGTTATTGTGGAGGAGGATAGTGTATGTGTAACGAAGGTCAAAATCCCCGGCCCGGTTGGGAATCGAACTCGGGACCCTCTGAATCGAAGGCTAGTACGCTGACCATTCAACCAACGACTCGGACTTAACTGTGGTGATCGGAGGGGAGCCGGTGTTTTTACATGTTATGGGCCCTTGGACGCTCAATGAGTGAATCGTGTAGATATAAGCTTGCATTTGGGATATGTTAATAGGGAACATGCATGATCCGGGGTTTTAATTAAAAATATGCTAATCTGATTCAAAATTGCATGCAGAATTCAAAAATGTGATCAGAATGTACAAATAATAACTCCAAACATGATAAAAATCTACGAAAATGTCACGTCACGCAAGTACGCGATCTCATTGGCCTGACGTCATCGTACAGGTTGACTGAATTAGCAGACGAAATAACGCATAGTGTGCTGTGAGAAGCAGGATACACTTCGCGTATTTCTACTTTACGTTAGTGTCTAGTATGGTTAAATTCGAGGTCTATACATTGGATAATAATCTGAGTGGTATATTTTAGACTTCAAATGAATCCTGCGCAGACAGTGAGGCAGAAAACTTATAAATGGTGTAGAGTTGCGATGTGCAATAGCACATCGCATACCATACCAAACAAATTGTTTATAAACGTTCCAAAGACGCTAAAACTAGGGAGAAATGGATTTTGGCGAGCTGGAGAAATGCTGGTGATATATCGGAAAAGTCTACAGTTTATTTTTTTGAAGATTTTAACGTAAGATGAATTTGTTTGAATTTTCAAATCACTTTTCCATGTCAGCTGTTCTAGTGGTAAAACTTTAAATTTTAATGTATGATGCTTTATTTAAATGCTTCAATTACATCTTGGAATATGAAAGTAATAAACAGTGCATTAAATATTGCTGATTATTAAAGTATTCTCCAAACCTAACCTATGTTTTGGGTGATCCATGTCAAGATAATAAATCAAAGGGGTTATGAACCATTTGGACAGCTCTAATTCTACCAATATATCCTGGCATGGAGCAGTTATGTATGTCTTTATTGAAGAGCTTAATTGGTAAAGAAATTTAGGTTATATCTAAATACTCTATAATGTAACAAAGAATAGGCGTGTACATCATGAAAGGAAACAACGTGAATTTAACAAATGTATAACTCTACACAAAACCAATGCTTGTCTGTTGGGGTCTTATAAGTTAACAATGCTCAATTATAATAATTATCATAATATTAATGAAATAAATAACATAATTGCACACAGGTGAAAATAGTGATGTAGGTGTTTAAAATATTATCCAACTTAGCCTAAGTTTTAGGTTATACAAGCCAAGTCAATAAACCGAAGGGTAAAAATACCGCGCGAGTTGGCCGTGCGGTTAGGAGCGCGCAGCTGTGAGCTGGCATCCGGGAGATAGTGGGTTTTGAACCCCACTGCCGGCAGCCCTGAATATGGTTTTCCGTGGTTTCCCATTTTCACACCAGGCAAATGCTGAGGCTGTACCTAAGGCCACGGCCGCTTTGTTCCCATTCCTAGGCCTTTCCTGTCCCATCGTCACTATAAGACCTATATGCGACGGTGTGACGTAAAGCAAAAAAAAAAAAAAAGTAAAAGTCACAGCACCCGAAGACATTCCTGTATTGAGCGACTAAAATGTCACCAGGACACATTTCTTTTCTTTTCTTTCCTGATATGCTCAGCTTGTTAAAAGCCAAATGTAATTAATGTTACTGGCTTCTACGATTTTCGGAGACGCCGATGTGCAGGAATTTAGTCCTGCAGGAGTTATTTTACGTGCCAGTAAATCTACCGACAAGAGGCTGACGTATTTGAGCACCTTCAACTACCACCGGACTGAACCAGGATCGAACCTGCCAAGTTGGGGTCAGAAGGCCAGCACCTCAACAGTCTGAACCACTCAGCCCGACTTGTGAAAACTAGATGAAGTCATATTTATCTTTATCATGTTTAATTTTTTCCCTCCACAAAGATATTTAATTCTCTTTCATGGGCCCCGGAAGTGGGTAGGCCAGTTGTCCCAACCATAAATATATATATATATATATATATATTTTTTTTTTTTGGGAATGATAGATTATAGCCCTATAGTCTATATGATCTTTCTTTCCTTCTTTCTTTCTTTCTTAATCAGTTTATCCTTCAGGGTTCGTTTTCTCTCGGACTCAGCGAGGGATTTCACCTCTACCACTTCAAGGGCAGTGTCCTGGAACGTGAGACTTTGAGTATGGTGATGAAACTGGTGAGGAGGGCCATTACCTCGCCCAGGCGGCCTCACCTGTTATGCTCAACAGGGGGCCTTGTTGGAGGATGGGAGGATCGGAAGGGATAGACAAGGAAGAGGGAAGGAAACGGCCGTGGCCTTAGGTGCCTGGAGGAGAAGTAGGAAAATACGAAAAACCACTTCGAGGATGGCTGAGGTGGGATTCGAAACCCTTCTACTCAGTTGACCTCCCGAGGCTGAGTAGACCCCGTTCCAGCCCTCGTACTAATTGTTTTCAACTTTTATGGCAGAGCCGGGAATCGAAACCGGGCCTCCGGGAGTGGCACACATTAACCACTACACCACAGAAGCGGACTAGTACTATAATGCTACCTATATGTTTATGTTAGTGCTGAAATCCGATTTCTTACTTTACTAATGCTGAAAGCCCGAAAATGTAATGTTATTCTTTAATGGGGGAATCAGTCTAGAAGGAAATGTTGAAAGTGATGTGATATCTATCCAGGTTCGTTGTTATCCTAATACTATAGGTTACAGTACATTGCACGTATATAAAAGACGCCACTTACAAACTTGCTTGTTATCCGCGAATTTCTGCGGCCACAAAAGTCACTATTTTTCAAGAATGATGACATTTACACATGATAGATTGTCTGATTGTGCTGTTTTGAACCTTTCTTCTGTCATTTTGAAGTTATTCGCGATCATGAATAGTAAACAATCGGCTTTTAGCAACGGCTGATGCACAACGGCTGGTAGAGCTCCATGCGGTACTGGATCGTGACGTCACAGCGCGCCGCTTACGTCAGAGGCCGTTTCACTCGCCTTGCGGAAAGGCACTATTAAATATTTTTTTAATGGTAGAAAACAAGGCAACATACCACAATGTAATACGTTTACGTACTATTTCATTGGTGTACTTTTCAAAAAAAATATTTTTGAAAATGATGCATGTTCCCAATTGTCTTTAGCTCTGAAAATAGTTTCCAACAATCGTTTTTCAATATTTTTTATTACAAGTTGCTTTACGTCGTACCGACACAGATAGGTCTTACGGTGACGATGCGATAGGAAAGAGCTGGGAGTTTGAAGGAAGCGGCCGTGGCCTTAATTAAGGTAGAGACCCGGCATTTGCCTGGTGAGAAAATGGGAAACCACGGAAAACCATCTTCAGGGCTGCCGACAGAGGCTTCGAACGCATTATCTCCCGAATGCAAGCTGATAGCTGCGCGTACTCTGTCCAAACGAGCTTAGTAGTAGCAATGGAGACTGAATGAGCTCAGACTCTCTCATTGTAGATTTCAACTAGATAATTTATAGTCAGCCTCCGTAACGTAACGGTTAGCGCTATTAGCGGCATCCCTCTGAGGCTTGGGTTCGATTCCCGGTACTGCCAGAAATTTAAGAAAGGCAAGAGGGCTAGTATGTGGTTAAAACGGTATACACGGCTCACGTCCGTTAGGGGTGAGCATGGAAAGGGTTGCACCACCTCAGGACGAGAACATGAGCTTATTTTACTAGGGTCGTAGTATTGAAAGATACGTTTTGACAGTTCTTAGAGGGAGGTCCGTTTTCTGCCTGCCTGGTTGGGGAGAAGGGAGTATGGTTTCCATAGAAACGTGGGCGCTACCACTTCGGTTGCCATGGAGATAAGCCTGCTGGTCGACTCGTGTTAGAGTTGCCAAGCCTCTCACTTTGAGTTGTGTACAACAGAAAGCAGCGGTCTGAACGAACGAAGAAGTGAGGCGGGAGCGAGTGTAAGGAGAAAGGAATGCAGGAATGTGGCAACACCGTGCAGTTATAGATACTACGGATTTCAGACACAGTACTGAAAGGAAATTGAATTCTCTATATGCCCCGATCTGCTTGCAGAGAGTGTTTCATACCTCAAAGAAAGTTCGATCGCGGTTCAGTGCCCTGGTATTTCAAGATACTCGTTAAGTTTACTGACACCTCGGAGTCTCCGAAAATCATAAAAGTAGTTGGTGGGACGTAAAACTATTAACATGATACATTTCGACGTGTTTCTGGAAGCAGATCAGGTCTTCGAGTGATTACTAAGGCTCGGAAGTGGAGGTAAAACCCATTTTTTCTCGATTGTCCGAAGACGATACCCAACATAATATATGTTCATTCTGGGTCATTGTAGGCCCAAAAAATGGTGTTTTTTTTGGCTTAATGGCCCTTTCTTTAGCCTTGTTTAGGTCTTAACGGCCTTTTTTAAGACTTCACATTTTTCCCACTGCATTTTTACTGCCCATTCTCAATTGGGATCATGATTACTTCAACTATGATCTCTTAAACATACATATATCTGAAGCGGATCTGATAAGAGAGAAAATAAAATGACAATGAAATACAATGAAATTAAAATAGCGCTTAAACAAACCCAGGGATATTAAATTGTGTGCAAAGTAAGTGAAATATTGAAATGAGAAGAAGATGATCTCACTTGCTTCAAGTATGAACCCACATCCGTTGATGTCAAGAGGATTTTCCCGATATTTTGCAACGTGCTGTCTGTAAACCAACGATCCTTTACACCTAAGAACTTGGGGATGACTTTTGTGATATTTTGCAAAGCCAGCTGAGATAAGGTTTCCGAATTCCAATTTCTGTAACCCTAGTGATTAAGCCAAATATGATTCTAGTCATACGAATTTCAATTTCTTTCTCCAGGATGTCCATTACGGTTCGTTGAATTCATTCTAACTGAAAAAAAAAAATTCATTCTAAATTCTGCAAGTACTTTCTAACAAACACGGAATTTTTTCTTAAATTATGTTAATCTAAAAATAAATAATTCCTGAAAGAAGAAGTATTTCACTCATATTTTTGAACTATGTTACATACCACCGGAATTTTGAATTTTTAAACATACTATATTCCTTCGTTAAATCTTTCTTTCTTAATCTGTTTTCCCTCCAGGGTTGGTTTCCCCCTCGGACTTAGCGAGGGATCCCACCTCTACCGCCTCAAGGGCAGTGTTTTGGAGCGTGAGACATTGGGTCGGGGGATACAACTCGGGAGGATGACCAGTACCTCGCCCAGGCACCCTCACCCGCTATGCTGAACAGGGGCCTTGGTGGGGGATGGGAATATTGGAAGGGATAGACAAGGAAGAGGGAAGGAAGCGGCCGTGGTCTTAAGTTAGGTACCATACCGGCATTTGCCTGGAGGAGAAGTGCGAAACCACGGAAAACCTGGCTGAGGTTGGAATCGAACCCACCTCTACTCAGCTGACCTCCCGAGGCTGAGTGGACCCCGTTCCAGCCCTCGTACAACTTTTCAAATTTCGCAGTAGAGCCGAGAATCGAACCCGGGCCTCCGGGGGGTGGCAGCTAATCACACTAACCACTACACCACAGAGGCGGACCCTTCGTTAAATACGTACTTGAAACTAAAATTATGAATGACTTTGGATAGCATTATTACCTTCTTTTTGCAATTTTCAGGTCCTTTCTGGGATATATCAAGTTTTTTTTAAAGCAATTTATAAATCTTCAACTTTCGAGCCCTAGTGATTACTGATGAATGTCAATTGCTAACCTGTGTGTTATTTAACAAGTCGAAATAGCTAAGGAACATCAGTCTCTGAATAAGAAATGCACGTGTGTCTAGTCATTATTACCGACTTGAAAATATGTCGTTGGCGTCCATCGTTTGAATCAACTATTGTCTCTTTTTTTTTTTTTTTTTTTTTTTTTTGCACGGCAGCGCTAGACGCGACAAAGACATTAACGTCATCAGCGCCGCGAGCCAAATATAACACAAAACATCAACACAAGAATGTAACAGCAAACGTCTCTATGTTTCATTTCTCGGAAGACACAGAGACGAGTTTATCCCCGGTGTTGATGTGATGTACCGAATGTTAGATTTTACTTGGGAAGAAGGTCTATCTTAGGCGGACAAAGATTCTCTATAATGTATTACAAACTGTTATTTTAAACTGACGATTCAGTTTTACTATGAATTTATTCCATTGCACAATTGGTATAAACATTTTTTTTTTTTGCTAGGGGCTTTACGTCGCACCGACACAGATAGGTCTTATGGCGACGATGGGATAGGAAAGGCCTAGGAGTTGGAAGGAAGCGGCCGTGGCCTTAATTAAGGTACAGCCCCAGCATTTGCCTGGTGTCAAAATGGGAAACCACGGAAAACCATCTTCAGGGCTGCCGATAGTGGGATTCGAACCTACTATCTCCCGGATGCAAGCTCACAGCCGCGCGCCTCTACGCGCACGGCCAACTCGCCCGGTGGTATAAACTTAAATTAGCTGGAAATAGTATTTTGATATATACTAAAATACACAAAATTACTATTTATTTGGAAGTATTTTACCAGTCTTAATCTTGTATCGTTTCGTTATATATACCACATGTATAATTTTCAAACTGAATAGAATCAGAGCAGGACATGGTCTGTGCAGAGCCCCTCTCCATAAGTCGATCGCCATTTGCTTTATGTCGAACCGACACGGATGTGTCTTATGGCGACAATGGCATAGGAAATGCCTAGGAAGTGGAAGGAAGCGGCCGTGGCCTTAATAGAATAGAATACTCTCATCTCCTAGCCTGGTGTGAATATGGGAAACCACGGAAAACCATATTCAGGGCTGTCGACCTCTCCATAAGTGGAAAAAAGCTACTTAATCCAGACTGTGACTGCGGAGCTCCACACCAGACTAATCATCATATCGTCAGGAAATGCAAGATTCGAGTCTATCACGGTGATGAAGCTGACTTTCTGCTGGTAACTCCAGATGATGTACGCTGGATTGAAGAACTAGATATTCAATTGTGAAGCACAAATTACTTTGTTTTTCATCTATCTATCTATCTATCTATCTATCTATATTACTGATATTGTCTGTATAAGCCATACGCTAAAAAGAAAAAAACTTTCAAATACTGCTCGTTACATTATTCTTTATAAAGGAGATTCATGTATGCTATTCCACACGAGGTAATCAGTCGCCCAGGCGGTTAAAATAAACCAGCCGGGTAGTGCATTGATAAAGAATGGACAAGACAATCTTTTGGCGTTTTCCAGTGTCTAAGAAATAAACTGTAGCAATTCTTTACATTTCACGAAGACTGTATTCCGCGTTCGCATCTTCGTGAAATTAATATAAATAATTTCTACCGGGCGAGTTGGCCGTGCGGTTAGGGGCGTGCAGCTGTGAGCGTGCATCCGGGAGATAGTAGGTTCGAACCTCACTGTGGGCAGCTCTGAGGATGGTTTCCCCATTTTCACACCAGGCAAATGCTGGGGTTGTACATTAATTAAGACCACAGCTGCTTCCTTCCCATTCCTAAGCCTTTCCTATCCCATCGTCCCATAAGACCTACCTATGTCGGTGCGACGTATAGCAAATAGCAAATAATAATAATAATAATAATAATAATAATAATAATAATAATAATAATAATAATCCAAAGTTCGTTTCTTTGAAATGGTAAAAACCCAAAAATGTATATATTTGAGTATGGAACATGAAAGCATCTATTTACATACTGAAATTTATCGGAAACTTCCATCAACCTGTACATAAGGCAAGGGAGAGTGTTGTATCTTGAGCATAGTGTACCTTGGAATTTTGTTGTTGTTCCGATTTGTGCTGCTATTTAGCATGCCCAAACGCAAGCAAACAGCAGAAAATGTCAGTATATAGGCCTAGCACAGAATAGAATACTCCCATCTCCTAGCTCTTCGATACACGCCTTACATTACCTTTGTTAGAACTATTTATCTATTACTACATCAAATATTATATTTGAGCCTACTAGTAATTATAGCCATTCTAAATGTTATCACTCCCCTTTAGTTTCTTTTTGTCCCAGATGTAATGCAGAGTTACATATTCTAGGACAAACGTGTATCTTATACAATCAAGTAGCGAATATTTAAGAATATTATATATAAGTGGTCCGCCTATTCAATACATATTTAATTTATTACATCTACAGTAGTACATGTTTCTTCCCCTAAGGGACATCATCAACTATAATACATTAGAATGATATATCAAAAGCAAAGCAAAGCAAAGTCATCTCCACACAGGCCATGAAGGCCCCTGGAGGGGTGTAAGGTAAAGGCTTCCACTATCCGTAACCTCCGCACTTGGTGGGGTAGAGTAGTTAGCTCGACGCCCGGCCGCCTTTGCCCCCAGGAATTAACCTGGTACTCATTTTTGGTGTAGGCTGAGTGAACCTCAGGGCCATGTGCACCTCCGTAAGTGGAAATCTCGTTTCTTAAATTTTTCGATTTTCTGACGGGGACTCGAACCCACGTCCTTTTGGGTGAGCCGAGCACGCCATTACCGCCTCGGCCAGGCAACCCCACAATAATATATCAGAATATAAAAATTACATTAGAAGATTGGAAAGACAAATTAAAAACACTTTTATATGTAATGACATTTAAAATAAATGATTAGCAAACTTTGTTAAAGTTGCAAGTCATATAGTCAATTCAATTGGCTGAATTGTTCATTAAATTCTTGATGATAAACTTCGTGGGAATTAACAGTTGTATTCATAAAATCGTAAGATGATCGTTGTTATGAACCACTTATATATAATATATATTCTTAAATATTCGCTCCTTGATTTTATTGTCAATATGGGTTTTTAAAATCTAAAATGAAGGTGTTAAAGCTTGTTACATGTAATGTCTCATTATTCTCATCAGTGCTTGGTTTATTCTCTCTTATTTACTTCTGCCACATATTTTTAAAGACACAAAAACCTTTTGCTGTTCCATCCAGTATAGACCACTCTTTATTTTGTAATTTAACAATTGTATAGAATTCTTTCTCTTGTAACCGTACAACAGGGTTACATATTCCATTCAGTATTTATTATTATTATTATTATTTATTATTAGTATTATCATCATTATCAACCCGATTCATTAGATTTTATATTCTGTTTCTCATCATTTAGACTGTAATAATTAGGCATCACGCATATTATTGTATTTATAGGTTAAGTGAAATTTGTTTGTAATTATTCTGTATTGCTGTAAGTGAGATTTGTTGGTTTCATATAGTCATGCTATGGCTTGTAACTCTGGCTAGATGAGCTGGCATAGTATTTTGCAATCGAGGCTATGTGCAACTGAGAATGTTGTGTGCAAGTAGAATTCCCGGTGACGCATGAAACTTAGTCATCTGCAATCCGCTTGGGCAGGCTTAGACAACACTTGACTGATGACATCAGTGCGTGGGCACGTGATTGCGACCTAGTGTCAGTATTCGCTAGCTACTGTGTGTTGAAGTGGAAGGGATGAACAGAGAGTAGGGAGATGAGTCGTCATCGCGAGGTTATAAAAGTCGATGCAACGGTGGTGAGAGGTATTCAGATCATACCTATCAGATCATATGTATCTGTCAGATGTATCAAATGGAAGAAGTGGTCTTCGAGTGATGGTCAGAGCTAAGAGTTGTGTTTAAAGAAGTAATAATCGAGGAAGTCTACAAGTGGTGGTTGTATCCGAGCAGAGACGGGTACTATGCTGATAAAGATACATCATCTTCTTGTGAGGATGGACTTCACAAGATGTTTCAATAATATTTTCCTATTTCTTATAATATGTTGAGTGGACGTAATTACATTGGAGTTCCCTACACGCGTACATGGTATGTAGGCCAACTCCTTGTTATATAAGAAGATAACAGCAGACGGCTCCCGACTTCAGCTCATAGGTTTTCCCAAGAATTTCTAGTTCAACAGCGGTGTATGCAGACATCAGGTAATTAAAGCATCAGACATGTTATGCATTCATAACATGAAGAAGAATGTAATCAGCGGCGATATCATATCTCACTTCAAGTTCATACCTATAGCTTTTTTTGTTTAGATTTCCTTTTATTAGTACCGCAAATCTCACTATATATTTTTTTTTGTTAAATTAAAAGACGTCAATGATTGTTCATTGTGACGTAAATTATAGTCATAAACTCAGTTTTATTTTAATTATAATAAGTGATTCCAGTTCCATGTACAATCCTCAATTGTGGAAATGCAACAGTAATTTAATATTGTCCTGATCCATATCCCTGTATATTGCCAAATATGTGAGTTTATCACCTCACGCCTTGAGATAATTGATATAAGAGGTATGCTCGACCAAATTTTGTTGTTTTTATTTAAAAAGCAACTGGCGCTCAAACAAATGTTAGGTATATTGTGTGAAGGAGATGAAGATATAAGAGTAGTGGTTGGAGTAGCCACACTCTCTTAATCATTTTGTTTTATATTCCCTATGCAGACAATTTTCTCTGATTGCATCCGTCTCCCTACAAACGCTCTCTTCCCTAATTTCTCCACAAAGTAAACAACGGTTTTCGGCACGTTTTTCTCTCTGACCCTTATTCTTATGTAACCCCATTAGCCACCATACCATTCCTCTTACTTCTCTGTTTGGAAGCCTTTGTTCCTTCATTTTTCAATAATTTCAGAGAATCCCGATAATGTTCTTTTATTTTTTACGTTGTTGTTTGAGTCTTCAGTCCATAGACCGGTTTGACGCAGATCTCCATGCCACCCTATCCTCAGCTGACCTTTTCATTTCTACGTAACTGCTGCATCCTACATCTGCTCTAATCTGCTTGTCATATTCATACCTTGGTCTACCTCTACCGTTCTTACCGCCTGCACTTCCCTCAAGAACCAACTGCACGAGTCCCGGGTGTCTTAAGATGTCAAATTTAGGCAGATCAAGCTCCTCTCACCAATTGGATTCAGTATGTCTTCATTCATGATTCGATCTATCGGTATCACCTTTAGCATTCTTCTGTAACATTACAAAACTTCCTTTTCTCTTCTGAGCTAGTTATCGTCCATGTTTCAACTTCCATACAATACCACGCTCCAAACGGAAGTCTTCAAAAACGTCTAATTCCTACATCAATACTTGAAGTGAGAAAATTTCGTTTCTTAAGAAAGGCCTTCTTTGCTTGTGCCAGTCTGCATCTTATGTCCTCTTTACCTCTGCCATCGTTAGTTTACTACCCAAGTAACAATATTCATCTACTTTCTTTAAGACTTCATTTCCTAATCTAATATTTCCTGAATCACCTGACTTCGTTCGACTGCATTCCATTACTTTTGTTTTGGATGTATTTACCTTCAACTTGATTCCTTACCCAAGTTTACTCTTACATTCCATCATAATCATCTGCTTCTCAGTATCTTTCATTCTAATCGTTACTTTCTTATCTTTTATTGCTATTTGTTTTACGTCGCACCGACACAGATAGGTCTTATGGTGACGATGGAATAATAAGGCCTAGGAATGGGAAGGAAGCGACCGTGGCCTTAATTAAGGTACAGCCCCAGCATTTGCCTGGTGTGAAAATGGGAAACCACGGAATACCATCTTCAGGGCTGCCGACAGTGGGGTTCGAACCCACTATCTTCCGGATGCAAGCTCACAGACGCGCTCCTAACCGCACGGCCAACTCGCCCGGTCTTTCTTATCTTTGTACTGAATCTCTTGATCCCAGTATTCTCCCATTCCTATTCCATCAAGCATCTTTTTAACTTTCATTAGCCAGTAATCATCATTTAAGCATTTAATCTGGTGTTGGTTTGTAGCACTTGTTTGTAGTTCTGATTTCTGTTAATACGCGTGGATGCTGTAGACAAAACAAAATTTTTAGCATCGAAAGTAAATATTCAGCTCCGATTTCTGTACGCTTCGTAACTCAGAAGCGAAATCATGTCTGTTACAGTAACCACCTGCTGTGTGCTTTTTATCATGTAATGAGTAAATGCATGTACTAACTTCGGTAATTTATTATAACCTCTTAAATTTATGATCCGAATTTGATGAAACGTGAATACTATTATACCTTAGAGCACATCATACAGGAGTGTATTTTCGATTATTTCCGTTACCACTTCACTTTTTACTCCTTGCTCTTAGAAATGACAATGAAGATATTTGTGTTACAGAACTTTTTCACAAGTCACCTGTCTACTTAATGTAAATTAAAGAACATAATTCAGTGTATATTTTATTTAAATTACATCCGTGATGGCATTTACCCTCTCTTATGAGTGTAAGTAGAATCACATGGACTGTTATATCTTGTTTTACTTGAGCACTGATATAATTCACTGTGCTTTGTGCGATTTACTGTGCTATACAATCTCTTGGAAACTGATATTAAAAAAGTGTCAACTGACGAAATAGAAATACATTATTTCAATGTAACACATACATACATACATTATCATTATAGAATGTTATGCCTTTCAGCGTTCAGTCTGCAAGCCTCTGAGAATTTACTAAACGTCGCCACAATCCTCGATTTGCAACTAGTGTTGTGGCCTCATTTAGTTCTATACCTCTTATCTTTAAATCGTTAGAAACAGATTTAAAAATTATGATGTTATTTCACATTATTTCACTAATCTTATTCAGTCGAATTAGTATTCGACTGGAAGTCTACGGTGCGAATTGGAAGGACAGCTGAGGGGGGAAACTAAAACCATTTCCTTTGAGTCTAATAATTTTCACACCTCTGCACTATCGTTTCCTTCATTTATCTTTTTATTTTTAGATTATGTCAAGAAATAAGTTGGGCATCGAAAGGGCTCCGAATGATACGGAAGAAAGCCGTTAGGTACTAGCATGTGGAAACTGATAATATGATCAAACTATGTACTATTCCAGGAGGAAGGTCACCGGGCTGAGAAACCCCTACTTCCATTCATCTCAACAAACATTTAAAGGGGCAGTAAAACCTAAGTTCACGTCATTCCCTATGTGGAATGTTTTAGTTCAGAAGTAAGAGCGGTGTAACGCAGTACTAACAAGCCATTACCAGCTTTAAGTTTGTTACCTTATAATAACAAGAGCGCCTGCTTGTTTCACCGCTATTTGGGACTGCGCTCGGAAGAGGAACGTAAATCTTCTCAAATGGAGCAACAGCAGCTGACTAGTAGGGGAAAATTAGGTTCAACCTGAAGAACATTTACGGGAAGAAATACTCTGACGCATTCTTATTGCAATCGTTTTAAATTAAAGAAGGAGCTATTTGTTTACTACTAATGGACTGCCACAAACATGCCGCAATATTTCTGGTTAAAAAGTGATTACAAACTGATGCGAACGTTTTCTACCACTCCCGCATCATCATCATCATCATCATCATCATCATCATCATCATCATCATCGTCGCTCCCTCTGTGGATCGGTGATAAGAAGTCTCAGGACCTATTATTATTATTATTATTATTATTATTATTATTATTATTATTATTATTATTGAATATCCAAAGCAGTTTGGAACCCTATTTTACATAGTATACTAGGGTTGTAGTTAAAATACATATTCAGTTTTACAATGAAAAAGAATTCATGTATCTAATCGACGGAAAATGAAGTGGATTAAGTTAATAAAATATTTGTAACAGCACGGCTTCTTAAACAAATGATACAGGGGTTTTGATAATGCAATGTTGCAATAATTCAAATGAGAGTTCAAGTCATGCCGCCTTCTTTCAAACGCAGCACATTCAAACAGTAGGTGATCCACCGTTTGTGAGGATCAGCAAACATACAGTACCGTAAGAAGCTCATAAGTATATATATGTAATATACGTAGGTCGAGTCATAAGTTAGGGCAACTAATTTTTTTTCTCGCGAACAAGAGACAACACGGAAAATCTAAGATATGCATTTGGAAACGTACGGTATGTGCTTGTGTATGATGCCACTAGATGGTGTATGTAAACAGCAGTTCAGTGTGTGAGTGAGAGCGTCACAAAATGGAAGTCAACAAGCACGGGCAACGATCGTATATTAAAATAGCAGTGCTCCGCGGCAGAAATGCACGCCAATGTCATGCAGAGCTGCGGGAAGCATTAGGTGTGCGTGCCATGCCGTATAGAAGCGCGGCGAGGTGGGTGGAGACGCTAGGACATCGTAACAGCATTTCGGAGAGTGGTGTCACACGTTAGCGATACACATGCAGCGAATGGTATTCAGCGCCTGTCCCACCGCTGGCAACGTACAGTGGAAACCTTGGGTGATTATTTCGAAGGTCTGTAACCGGTGGAGACCTGTCCTTTGTACGTAGTCTAGTGTATTTGCTGTCTATGACATAATAAAACAATGTTTACCAATGGCCTGTGTTCTGTCACTTTCCTCATGAAGTCAGAATTTGTCTTTAGGCACTGTGCATAAGTACATACACTATATTCCGAAATGCATATCTTAGATTTTTCCGTGTTGCCTCCTGTTCGCGAGGAAAAAAAATAGTTGCCATGACTTATGACTCGACCCTCGTATCTGGCAAAGTAAAAAGTATATATATATATATATATATATATATACTGTCTTTGTTTCTTGGCATCTAAAGCTCACGGCAGTTATCGTGAGTCTTATAGGTTGTCTTAGATGGCAGTCATCTCACGTCCAACAGGGTCCTACAATAATGATTATGAATTTAAAATAATCAGTGGATCTATTTAGCAATGTCATATTTTTCTCATAAAATAATTTAAAATTAGATTAAAATGCGTTGTGGCTCAGACAGCAGCGCGCCGGCCTCTCACCACTGGGTTCCGTGGTCCAAATCCCGGTCACTCCATGGGAGATTTGTGCTGGACAAAGCGAAGGCGGGACAGGTTTTTCTCCGGATAATCCGGTTTTCCCCTGTCATATTTCATTCCAGCAACACTCTCCAACATCATTTCATCTCACCTGTCAATCATTACTCATTGCCCCAGAGGAGTGCGACAGGCTTTGGCAACCGGCACGATTCGTATCCTCGCCGCTAGATGGGGGCTTCATTCATTCCATTTCCGACCCGGTCGAATGACTGGAAACCGGCCGTGGATTTTCATTTTCAAGATGAAAGAAGGCATTGTCTTTGAAATGAAATCATATATTTCAATTAAAAAAAGCTTTAAAAAACGCATTAAAATACATAGAATAAAACAGAGTCAATAGAATACAAACGTAGGTAACAATACAATAAGAACTAAAAACAATAGAGAATTCACTTTTAAACAAGATAAAAACAAGCTACTATCCCTCACAGCTGACGTATTTGAGCACCTTAAAATACCACCGGACTGAGCCAAGTTGGGGTCAGAAGGCCGGCGCCTCTACCACCTGAGCCGTTGGATTTATGAAGGGCGGAAAAAGATACCACTGGCTCTTCATGTTGTCACACCACGGCAGCCCGTAAAATACTTTTGGAGTCACAGACCTGACTAAAAGCTCAGCGACATCACTCAACAGAAATCCGGTTTCCCTGCCATCTGGCAAAGTAAAATCGAACGTCAAAATTAAAACGCATACAATTTCAACAGTGCGAAATCAAAATGTCATCGTCTTCGATGGTTGCAGGGTTCCATGTGGTCAGCGCATAACATCCTGACCCAAATTCCGTGGGTTTCTTGACCGAGTTCACTACCTTTCATATCAGACAATTCCTGAATTGATATCATGTGGCTGAGTGAACCCCGTATTCCAGTCCTTACTCAGAATTAATATCACTGGACGGGCCAGGAATCGAACGAAGGTAGAGTTGCTTCCACCTCAGTAATGTTTTATGGTAAATCGTCGTTTAACTGAGAACTCGAACCAATGATGTAGAAATATACTCTTTTTCACTTATTTATTATTATTATTATTATTATTATTATTATTATTCCGACTTGATTACTTCCTTTTTGTAGCGGTAAACGAATCCTCTCGCAGGAGCTCTTCCAATAATTTATAGCCGGGCTGAGTGGCTCAGACGGTTGAGGCGCTGGCCTTCTAACCCCAACTTGGCAGGTTCGATCCTGGCTCAGTCTGGTGGTATTTGAAGGTGCTCAGATACGTCAGCCTCGTGTCGGTAGATTTACTGGCACGTAAAAGAACTCCTGCGGGACAAAATTCCGGCACCTTGGCGTCTCCGAAAACCTTAAAATAGTAGTTAGTGGGACGTGAAGCAAATAACATTAATTATTAATAATTTACAAACGACTGTCCTCAGCAACTAATTTCCAGTACAGAAAAAAAGATGCCTTAAGATGTCCTGTGTTCGTTACCAACAAGCCGTTTAGGACGACAGTTTTGGGTGACGAGGTCGTACTGAGCATATGACTTGAATTTTGCCTGTTCACTGAAAACGTTGGTGTTATGATATATGTTTTAAAAATATATTGTTGTAAGTATGAAGGTTGTGAACTTTAGGCCTAATGAGGTGAACTATTCATAGCTTGTTTTGAGGTGTGTGTATTCTTGCCTGCCGGCCCCGTGGTGTAGGGGTAGTCTGCCTGCCTCTTACCCGGAGGCCCCGGGTTCGATTCCCGGCCAGGTCAGGGATTTTTATCTGGACCTGAGGGCTGGTTCGAGGTCCACTCAGGCTACGTGATTAGAAATGAGGAGCTATACGACGGTGAGATAGCGGCCCCGGTCTAGAAAGCCAACAATAACGGCCGAGAGGATTCGTCGTGCTGACCACACGACACCTCGTAATCTGCAGGCCTTTGGGCTGAGCAACGGTCGCTTGGTAGGCCGAGGCCCTTCAAGGCCTGTATAGGTAGTGCCATGAGGTTTGTTTGTTTGTTTGTATTCTTGTCTAGTAAGTAGATTGTGCATTATGTTGGCGTGGTTTGATTTGTTCTGTGTACCGATTCATTTAGATCAGAAGAGAGCGTTCAGAATGAATTCAGAATTCAACGCGGACGAAACATCTTTAACTTGCCTGCTGTAGATCAGAACCATACCGTATAATATTAAACGCACCGGTGGTGACGGACGTAAGATATCAAATTCAGAGTTTGTTTCAGTATTATTATTATTATAAGCATTATTATTACTCAACAAAGGGTTCTACCTTTTCTAGACATCCTTGTTAAACCTGAGTGCCTGCATGGAGCAGAAACATTGGATATGATCGGAAAAGTTGGGCTTGAAAATATCCGGAAAACAGAAAGAAGAATGCTACGAAAAAAGCTAGGTCCAAATGTAAAATAAAAACGGAATGAGGAGACTCAAATATAAAAAAGAATTTTATCAAAGAACAGAACGAGTGGTTGAACTGATTAGGAAGAGAAGGTTACAGTTCTATGGACACTTGTTAAGGATGGGCAGTATCAGACTATCGAAGAGAATCTGAATTCTTCAGAAAGACGAAGACAGAGCTAAAATAGTTTCAAGAAGTGAGGATGGACCTGAAGATGGGCGGGGGTTCCGGAAGATTACACTATGGAGAGAAATCGACTTCGTCAACTCGTCATAAAGTTCCATGGTTTCCAGAAGACTGGGGAAACATTACTGAGAAAATGTAGATCCTATACAGAAGAACAGATGAAGGAAGTAGGACAGAGAATAAAAAGATACGGCAGAGTGAAGGCAGAGAAGGCTGAAACTACGGCAAAGATCGTCAAACGTGATTCATAGACGGCCAAAACGAAGGCGAAAAAAATATATCATCGTGTGACTTACTAGCCTGGTGCAATCCTTGTAAAGGGAAGATTCTTTAGTAATTGTTTACAATCTTTGTAAGTTAATTAAGGTCTGGAGGTTTTGAGCGACAATAAGAAGGGATAGAGTGCCGGGAATGGACAGGGGTGGATCGTTGCACCCTCAAAAGTTCTCAATTTGTGAGAGAGGGTTGTCGTACAATGGGTCCTTACCCGTTACTGTCATTGTGGGCGTTATAGGAAACAGCGAGTTTGGCATTTAACTTGCACGAATGTCGAGGACAGCACAGACATCCAGATCTTGAGCCAATAAGCCGTTTAGAATTAAAATCCTTCGGCCCAGCGGGTATCAAACCAGAAGTCCCGAGGACCGAAGGCCATGAAGCCGGACAGTCATAGCAGTCGACTGTACGTCACGGCACTGTTCTATAACCGCATGATGCTTAATTAAAAAATACCAACCCATAACCTTTGACAAAATTAAGTACCTAGCTTTTTTTAGTTCCAAACTAAATTTACCCTTCTATTACTCTTTAACTCCCATTCAATTCATTTCATTGAAAGACAGAGTGAAGCTGCTTGCAATTCCTTTCATTGCGTCTTGTTTGTCATTACGGCTGTCTTGAGTCAGATTTACTGCCAAGAAATGCAGTTAATTAATTTGATTGTTAAATACGACGAGAGAGACATACATGAAAGGAAAGTCCAACGCTGACCGAACACGGGAGCATAAAGGTGAAGTTCTTTTCTTAACGAACAAGACATTGGAAAATATCCAATTCTCGTTAATGAGCGTCCACAAGTTGATTAAGGTCAAACCAACGTATAAGGAACAATAGGAAGGGAGCGAGAGAGAGCTAGGGCTGGGAAGAAGATGGTCTTGTAATCCCAGGGGCTCTCAATTTGAGTGAATGGGTTGTAGACCGCGGAGTCCCGATCAGAGTCTGGTACTGCCGCCGCATACTTCTGTTAGTCTTCCCGTCCTCATCTTTCCAAACCGACCTCCCTTGACCAACTTCTGTTATCTTCTGACACTTTTACATAGGGAGCCTTTCGTTTTCACGCCTTCATGAATATTCCCTTTCTTTCCTTCTTTCTTATCATAATACCCCCATTCAGTGAGGAGTCAGAATATTTTCCTTTTCCGGCCTGATTAGTGTTAAGATGTTTGCCTATCAAGCAATAACCTCTTCCATCATCACTCTGTCGGTCGTGGCCATAATTAAGACAGAACCCCGGCCTCTTAGAGTTTTACAAACGACTGCAGGTACCGAGCGAGATCCAGCGCGGTTAGGAGCGCGTAGCTGTGAACTTTCATTAGGGAGATAGTGGGTTCGAACCCACTATCCATGGTTTCCCATTTTCATACCAGGCTAATGCTGCGGTAATTAGCGTCGACGTGTACATTTACTTTTTCCGCGGTAAACTGCTGAAATGCCGTATACATTTTTCAGGTTGTTGTGGGCTACGGATGTTCGTAATTTCATTCGTAGATGATAATCAAAGACATATTTTATGTTCAAAGTTACTATTTTTGTGTCCCCCCATTGGGGTGACATATGGTTTTTCGGTTGACTATGCAACAGAGAAAGCGCATGTCACCCCTACAGGGGTGGCGGCCTTTTTACCTTTGTTGTTGTGGAACACTGTGCTCTGTACTGTGAGCTGTTGATTTACGCGCCTTTCAACGAGTTCCTTGTAATTTACAGTTTTGTGACAAGAAATTAATTCATGTTATGTGTTTCTGTGTTGAGTAAGCCATGATTACCGATAGAGAGATAGAAGAACAACCTGAAAAGGGTTCGAGTGTTGAATCAATAGATGTTGACATTTAGGATTTGCAATGTGATGCCACCTTTTCCGAGTCAGAATTCAGCAGTAGTTTGTGTAGTGAGGACACTAGCAAAGATTCCGGTGCTGCATCGGGCAATGATTCAACCAAATCATCACCCAGTGACAATTACTGGGGAATATTCCCAGGTTTGCAGAAACATTTTTTTTATTCACACGTAGCCCCGGTTTACAATTTCATCTGAGTGCTAAATCTCAACCAGTATGTAAGAATAAAGCAATAATAGACTCCAATCCACATCATTTTCCTTGCCATTAATAATTGAATTCTGATGGTTGCGTATGTCACCCCATATGGGGTGACAAATGTCAGAGAAATTCCACTGTTTGTTGCGCAATGCCCAGCGTGCTGAGAAAGGAATGGGGACTGCGCTGCACACTCTGAACACCTTACGTGAACAAGCAATGCAATACAACAGCGAATGGTAGCGCTAGTTTCGTGCGACAGCCTGAAGTTGAAAGGCCTGGACACACTGCCGTGTCACCCCATGAGGGGTGACATACTATATTTTGTATAAGGCTCTGTCACCCCACATGGGGTGACATCGTCTTCAAAGTGTTAAGGCCACGACCACTTCTTTCACACTCCTAGCCCTTTCCTATCCCATCGTCGCCTATGACCTATCTATCTGTGTCGGTGTGTGATAAAGCAACTTGTAAATATATATATTGTTGGTAACTATTTCAGGGCTACAGACAATTACCATCTCTCAAATTCAAGCTTACACCTACACGATTCACTCAGTGAGTGTCGAACGGCTCATAGCATAGCATCACCACAATTAAACAAAACATTAGGGATGGTCAGTAAATAACTGGATGGCGTGAGTATATATAATGTGATTGTTGTCTTAGAAGTGAAGCTTCCACAGTGTAAAGAATGATTTAATTTAATTTCCGGGTGATGTACAGACAACTACAACACGGTTCAACCCGGAAATTAAATTAAATCAATGTGATTGTTGATTTAACACATCTACCAAACACTCTGCTCTGAGATTGTTCGAGGATTTTCAAACATTTTTAAAATTCTCTACAACGATAGTATCTATATTAAATTGGGCTTATTTCATAAAATTGGCACATAAATGTCAAACACAGTTTGGACAGGATATTTTCCTATTTTAAGATAACGACCATGATATCATTAAAACATAAAAGGAAACCAATGTGTGCTAACATATGAGGCGTTCCCGATTAGAAGGCCGAACTCGACAGGTGAAGTTATTTTAGCGTTCGTCTTGGCTAACAGTAAACATTATTGTAGATTAATGTAGTTGAGGTCGCCCGGATATATATGGGAAATAGACAGAGGCAAATGACGGCGGGGTCAGTTTGAACGATAGCTGCGCGGACCAGAAGGGCTAACACGACAGGTACCTTGGTGTAGTGATGGGATAATCGAATACTTTTTAATATTCGAATAACCTCCATCTGATTATTTAGATAATCAAATAAATAATCGAATGAGTTTCAAATATCATTCAGTTGTATCGCATGGAATTTTCGGAAGCGTCATGAACCAATTTTTCGATGTAAGTGTGTCGGATGGATAATCGATTGAAATAATCGAATAGATGAACTATTATGAAAAAATGGAAATACGCCATTTACGACATGTATCCGCAAATGTTGAAACTAAATGAGTGAATTAACTGACTTAATAAAATAACTTTTCATTCCATTATATCGAAAGCACTTACTGTTTAATTGCCAACAGCCGTCATAAATAGCCTAGGCGTCACTGAAGAGGCGTACTAGGGAAATGAGGAGTGAGGTAGTTTCCCGTTGCTTTCCTCACCGAGCCAGCCGTTGCTATTACATATCAGTCTGCCAAGATCACTGAAATGCATGCAGCAACCGACCATATGAGCGATATTTTCACACCATTCATAACAGGGACTTGCTGCATAAGCAATGGTATAACATCACTCATACCTCAGTCACTTCCATATTATCAAAGCCAAGAATGAGACTGAGACAGGTCAATGAAAGTAACAAATTTGATATAGCCCATACCAGAAGATATAGTGCACTGTAAAGACTACATCTTGCCAGTAGAGGCATTATATATAGTAAATATCCTATAAATAATATTGTCAAATTTATTTGTCAACAAAGTAGGCCTATATACAGGTGCGTATGGAGCTTACGTGCGTATGTACTTCCATGTACATTGTACCGAAGAAACTCAAACCCAATTCTAAAATTGTGAAGTATATAATAATAATAATAATAATAATAATAATAATAATAATAATAATAATAATAATAATAATAATAATAATAATAATAATAATTCGAGAACCGGGCGAGTTGGTCATGCGGTTAGAGGCACGCAGCTGTGAGCTTGCATCCGGGAGATAATGGCTTCGAATCCCACTGGCGGCAGCCCTGAAGATGGTTTTCCGTGGTTTCCCCATTTTCACACCAGACAAATGCTGGGGCTGTGCCTTAATTAAGGCCACGCCGCTTCCTTCCAACTCCTAGGCCTTTCCTATGCAATCGTCGCCATAAGACCTACCTGTGTCGGTGCGACGTAAAAATTAATTCGTGAAAATGAGTTTGTACTCAACAGCAACAATTCTGATTTGTTATTGCTCCAATTCTTTTCAAAGTTAGTAACTGTGATCGCGATAATGTTTCGAATTCCAGCCAATGCAAGAGAGATTTTGAAATGGAAAAGTGCGTCCCTGTAGTTTGGATACCAGTAAAACTGTAGGTTTTATGACTTCAGCTAAATAATCCCGTACAATCTCAGCTTGCTTTTGTAAGTTAACTCATCCTTTCGGGCTGTAGAGAGATATGACACAGAGTATTAATTTTTCCACAGTTTCATTAATCAAAGCGTGAATACCTCAGGGATTTCTGAAGGGGAGCTCGACCCAGAAGCTCAACTCACACAACAGTCGGTCTTTATTTATAGTCTCAAAGACGCAGTTTCACATACTTCCTATAAATAAACGTTTTAGAATTAATAGCTGGATCATAAAACGCGCGTCCTGCCACTTATAAAAGTGGTCGTAACATCGGCCGTGAGTTAAGATCAAAATATTGTTTCGTTTTCATGTCTCATAGCAAACATGACGGGCCCGCCACCAAACGCTAAACAAACCAACAAAGTTCAAATTCTTGTTCTATCAATTCGTCTTGTGTGGAGGTTTACAATCTTGTACGAACTCGTTTGAAATAATGTCAGGCTATTATACAAGTTTTAAGACATTCGTGTTATATAAACCTGTTATATTTTGATTGGAAGGTCTTAAACTTATATTTTTGAACGGCCATAAACCTTTTAATATTATTAAAACATTTTATGATACATAAAGTTGTACCTTTGTCCATTGTAAGAAAAGAATCTGCGGTCAGAACGAAGAACGCATTTTTAATTAATAATAAAATCTAACAAGGAGAGGCCAGATCCTGCGTCCAACCAATTTCAACGAGCCAATGCGCACCTGTTGGGGGACACTAAGCAGTAACTCGTGTATAAGGTTTTAGGTCAATACGCTTTCGTTGTCGAAAAAAATAAGGTCAAATGTCATGGCGCAGAATCCGCTTCGGACCAAGTGGAGATGATAGAGCACTAAAAGGCGAACAAATTTTGCTTGAACATATCAGGTCCAAAACCTTGTAATTTCCGAAAAAGTTGATGAATCCCCAATTCCAATGCAACGCACATACATTTGATGAGTTACACCGCAGTGAACAGGAGTGGTGGCCGAATGGACACCGTACTTGTCTGTGAAACACGACTACGTGAGTTCGAGTCTCGTCGCAACAAGTTCCAAATTGTCAAGTGAGTCGGCTATGCGGTATGAGATAATAATAATAATAATAATAATAATAATAATAATAATAATAATAATAATAATAATAATAATAATAATAATAATAAATAATTTCGTGTGGCTATTTCTAGCCGTTCTAGCCGGGTGCAGCCCTTGTACGGCAGACCCTCCCATGAGGGTGGGCGGCATCAGCCATGTGTAATTAACTACGTGTAATTGTGGTGGAGGATAGTGTTATGTGTGGTGTGCGAGTTGCAGGGCTGTTGGGCACAGCACGAACATCCAGTCCCCGAGCCACTGGAATTAACCACTGAAGGATAAAATCCCCGACCCGGCCGGGAATCGAACCCGGGACCCTCTGAACCGAAGGCCAGAACGCTGACCATTCGGACAACGAGTCGGACATGTATGAGATGATGGATTCGAATCCAGCCGCAGTCAGCCTTGCAGATGATTTTTCTATGATTTTAGATTCACACCAGGCAAAATGCCGGGGCTGTATCTTAAACAAGACTGTCGTGTTGTCCTTCCAGAGGAATGAGTAGTATTACAAGGGTTTTTTAAAACTATCTTATAAAAGCAAATCAAACCCCATGGTGCAACAGCCCCGAATGACCCTGGCATACCAAGCGATCGAGAGGATCCGTCGTGCTGACCACACGACACCTCGTAACCTGTAAGTCCAACAGAACAATACTCGTTGCGTTCATTTTCCTATACTTACGTGCAAAGGAAAATGAACCTTACCGTACCGCAGTCTAGGAATGTATGTTTGAGTGACTTATTTACGCACTCCTACACTATAGGCTAATGTACTCGAGGTTCATTTTGCTTTACTCGGTAGCATACGAAAATGAACAAATCCCACATGGCACGACAGCCCTTGAAGGGCCTTGGCCTACCAAGCGACCGCTGCTCACCCCGAAGGCTTACAGGTTCGAGGTGTCGCGTGGTCAGCACGACGGATCCTCTCCGCCGCTATTCTTAGCTTTCTAGACCGGGGCCGCTACCTCACCGTTAGTTAGTTCCTCAATTGTAATCACGTAGTCTGAATGGACCTTGAAACAGCCCTCAGATGCAGGTAAAAATCCCTGACCTGGCCGGGAATCGAACCCCGTGCCTCCGGGTAAATGTCATGCACGCTACCTCTACATCGCGGGGCCGGCAAAATTATCTTAAATTATGTTTCCTGACTGTTGGCAGTATTTTATGTTCAAATGGAGAAAGTCCACTTGATTGCTGCAGGAGCATTTAAATTTTGAGCTTTTTCTGTAATAAGCTGTGAGCTTGCATCCGTGAGGTAGAGGTTCGAGCCCCACTGTCGGCAGCCCTGAAGATGGTTTTCCGTGATTTCCCATTTATACACCAGACAAATGCTGGAACTGTACCTTAAGGCCACGGCGATTCCTTCCCAATCCTTCGCAAGGCCTTTTGGGTTAACTAAGATCACAGCCAACTCACTTCACATGAACACTATGCACAGGATATCGTTGACTGTGACATTCAAAGTCCACTACACGAAATCGCCTAAAAGAGCAGATCTGTTGATAAGTACTGTACTTGCAGAATTGTCACCGATTAGGTCTATATTAAAAAGAACTCATTTTAATCACATAACAGTCTACATTCGCAGATGAACAGCAGATCAGTTGTATATGAATACATTCTCCCTTTTCTGATCATCACTTTAAAATCAGTATTACCGAACGAGTTGGCCATGCGGTTAGGGGCGCACAGCTGTGAACTTGCATCCGGGAGGTAGTGGGTACTGTCGACGGCCCTGAAGATGGTTTTCCATGATTTCCCATTTTTACGCCAGACAAATGCTGCGAGTGTACCTTAATTAAGGCCACGGCTTCCCAGTCCTAGGCCTTTCCTATCCCATCATCGCCATAAGACCTACCTGTGTCGGTGCGACGTAAAAAAAAGTATCTATCTATTTAAGTGGAACTGAAGAACTGATGATTAGGTTGGATTCCCTATCTTATTGAAATACGATATGAAGCAACGAGAGTACATGTCTGTATTAATCAACACACACTGCCTCAGCGTTTGATCGTACAAGTCAACTTGCATCATGGGTTCCGGCACTGGCGTTTGTCAACAAAACTTAAAAAGGGGTTATTTAAGTGTGTGTGTGTGTGTGTGTGTTGTTGTTGTTGACACTAGAACACACAACAAAATACAGACAGGTACTGTAATCGCTACGCCATCGAACCCGCCATGTTGGACTCGCAAGGGCAGCGCACCGCCGTCTGAGCTATTCAGCCCGGCAAACAGGAACGTAATTAGTAATTGGAAATCTACCAACATCATATTATAATTTTACTGTCAATTAGTAGTTGTAATTCGTCATCATGTCAGCTGGGGAACCCATTCCCATAGTAATTTATTCCCAGCTTTTTGCGCCTTCGCCTCTTGAGCGTGTACGAGGTACTTATACTGGTTGGCGAACAGGTGCTTGGATTACATTTTATTAACGACTCCGCTGCATCCAGTAACATACACACACAGCTGCACTCATCAAAACATTTCTACATGAATTTAATAGCAATATTGCTAAAAATAACATGACTAACTCGACTTGATAATCTCTCGGTACTTATCAACAGAAGAAAAGACCATAACTACTGGAACACGTCAGAATTCTTTTGCATACTTGTCGGAAAGGATAACCATAAAGATCTGTAACACCAGGTGGGTATGTACATTAAGAAAATAACATAATGGACAGAACAAGGATTTTATATCATGTCCAAGACTGAATCAATTCTGCGTTCATTCTAGGAATGTGAAAAGTTAGCATTAACACACTACCAAGACGTCGCTCGGAAGTTCGGACAAAGCGAAGAGGTGAACCAATGCGAGGGGATTAAACGGCTTCTCAGAAAAGGAATCAAGGCACAAGACGGCTTGCGGTGAGCAAAGGACGAGGGACAAATCTCGAAAAACGGACCGACTTCAATAAAAAGCCGTGGAGATCGTAAAGCTATGACTATATGCACTAGCTCAGTTGCACAGTTTTATACGTATTTATGTTGAATACAACAAACTTATTCTGAGTAAGGACGTAAGAAGATGGAACATACTTCCTAGAGCGTATTTAAGATTGGCTACCTCAGTCTACTTAGCAGCCAAACCTACTTACCTAGTCTCTTTTTTTTTACCGAGCTCGATAGATGCAGTCGCGTAAGTGCGGCCAGTAGCCAGTAATCGGAGGATAGTGGGTTCGAGCCCCACTGTCGGCAGCCCTGAAGATGGTTTTCCGTGGTTTCCCATTTTCACACCAGGTAAATGTCGGGGCTGTACCATAATTAAGGCCGCGGCTGCTTCCTTCCAGTTCCTAGACCTTTCCTAGTCCTTCGTCGCCATAAGACTTATGTGTCGGTGCGACGTAAAGCAAACAGCAAAAAAAAAAAAAAAAAAAAAAAAAAAAAAAAAAAAAAAAAAAAAAAAAAATCTCTTTTTACAGACTTAAACACATTTCGGTTTTAATGTTGAAAATATTGCTTAGCAAACAATATAGAGGTCCCCATACTACGAAAAAAGTAAAATTAAGCAATTTCCTCAATTGTGCCGAAAGTTGAAGGATTAACGGGCCCGAAAATGTTTCAAACTGTGAGTCTCTATCAAACTTTAAAAAAGCATATTTCGAAAATCACTTCCGGTCTAAATTTAGTTCCGGAACAACAACCGAAAGTCGCTTGTTTCTTTACTCGTTTTCTTTTTTATTCGAATCCTAACCAAATTAACTTATTTACATAATTATTTCTGTAATGCTTCCCTTGGTTCAATACCCTCAGGAAATTTTTGATTTCTTGAAAAATGTTCACACTGAATGTAGTTGCAAGGGTCTAAATGAAACTCTGCATTGACTCACATTAGCGCTCATAGTGGTGCTTGAAGTGAAACAATGCGTTGACTCACATTAGCGCTCATAGTGGTGCTTGAAGTGAAACAATGTATTGACTCACATTAGTGCTCATAGTGGTACTTAAGTGAAACAATGCATTGACTCACATTAGCGCTCATAGTGGTGCTTGAAGTGAAACAATGCGTTGACTCACATTAGCGCTCATAGTGGTGCTTGAAGTGAAACTCTGCATTGTCTCACATTAGCACTCATAGTGGTGCTTGAAGTGAAACAATGCATTGACTCACATTAGCGCTCATAGTGGTGCTTGAAGTGAAACAATGCATTGTCTCACATTAGCACTCATAGTGGTGCTTGAAGTGAAACTCTGCATTGTCTCACATTAGCACTCATAGTGGTGCTTGAAGTGAAACAATGCATTGACTCACATTAGCGCTCATAGCGGTGCTTGAAGTGAAACGATGCATTGTCTCACATTAGCGCTCATAGTGGTGCTTGAAGTGAAACTCTGCATTGTCTCACATTAGCGCTCATAGTGGTGCTTGAAGTGAAACAATGCATTGTCTCACATTAGCGCTCATAGTGGTGCTTGAAGTGAAACAATGCATTGTCTCACATTAGCACTCATAGTGGTGCTTGAAGTGAAACAATGCATTGACTCACATTAGCGCTCATAGTGGTGCTTGAAGTGAAACAAGGCATTGACTCACATTCGCGCTCATAGTGGTGCTTGAAGTGAAACAATGCATTGACTAACATTAGCGCTCATAGTGGTACTTAAGTGAAACAATGCATTGACTCACATTAGCGCTCGTGATGGTAGAAAAAGGCAAACTGCTAATCTAATCGACCAGGTAACGTTGATTAAGAAAAGGATTGCAATTTTTAGGAACAAATAAAGAATATATTCTCATATTCATTATATTTCAAATACCTAAAATTCGTAGCTCATAACCCTAGGATGTTTTCAACATTAAGTTGCTTGCTTGAAGGGAAAGGACCGTGGATTTTTCTATGTGAAAAAGATGACATGGCTTTTATTGTATACAAAACTCCACCAGAGGCAGTCTTTAAGATGGCTATCGGTAATTTCCCCATTTTCACGCCAACCAAATGCTAGGTTGTAAAAGTGGATAGCCTCGGATATCCAAATTCTACTGATATCTACCTGTGTTTTGAAGCACAGGCTGAGTAGCTCAGAAGGCAGTATTGCATTTCTGACCCCAAGTTACCTGGTTCGATCCCGAGTTGGACAGCGTACCTTATGTAAGTCCACAGGTTCCCAACATTGCAAATACAATTACATTATTCTTTATCAAAGTGACTGTTACACCCCTGCTAGGTCCGAGGCAATCAGTCTCTCCAAGGCAGCTAAAATGTTGCAACCTGTACATAAGGTATACAGGATATGATGATAGGATTTGTTTTTTTACAATTTCATTTAAGTCACACCGACACAGATAGGTCTTATGGCGACGATAGGATATGAAAGGCCTAGGAATGGGAAGGAAGCAGCCCTGGCCTTAGTTAAGGTACAGCTCCAGCATTTGCCTGGTGTGAAAGTGAGAAACCACGGAAGACCATCTTCAGGGCTGCCGACAGTGGGCTTCGAACCCACTGTCTCCCGGATGCAAGCTCACAGTTGCGCACCCTTAACCGCACGGCCAAATATCCCGGTGATGATAGGATAGTGAGGATATTTGTTGTTTCAAGGTGTCTAATATCTAGGTCATCGGTTCTATTCCAGAAGTTCTTTGAAGTAGTATAGGCCCAAATTGTTACTTTTCTTATTCAGGAAGTGAAGAATCAATACACCGTTCACTTCTTGGTGCAAGAAGGCTCTATCTCACATTATCAACGCTGATTCACTTGGGTATTAAGGATATACACAGCGTTTTGTGTGAAAAGAAGTCACGGAAGAGGCAGATATATCCTGTAGAGTGGAAGGACAATAAAAGAAAACATGCACGGGTTGAAGCGAGACAGTAAGGAAATTTCAAAGATAAGGTTGTACAGAAGAAGGCTTCTAGTAAAAATAAACTAATGTTGCTCATAAGAATGTGTCATTTCTACATTTAAAGTTTTTGAGCGTCCTAATAAAGTGTCTTTCACTTGAAAAGTTATATTCACAGTTTGTAAATTGATCACATTTTCATCATTTATTTTTTTTATTTTTTTATGTATTTATTTAATATTACTTATATGTTTAGTCCAATTCACTTAAATACTCGTAGCCTGCTAGGCTGATAACATATTATGTTAAGAACGTATTTCAAAAAGTTAAAAAAAATGCCTTCATCGATTGAATATTTTCCTGCCCTCAACGAATTTCGATTATCTTATTTCCGAAGGTTTTAAAATGTGGAATTTTCCCTTCTTCCGCCAAGCCGATCAATTTTAAATTTACTCACTGACTAGGATGAAAATGTTTAATAAATTAAAATAATCATTTGATCTAATTTTTCCTTGGCTTAATGGTCAACATATTGGTCTTCGGTTCGGAGGGACTCGGGGTCGATCCCCCTGGTTAATTCCTCAGGTTCGGGGACAGGGTGTTTATATTCATCTCAATACACTTCTCTTATCACTACCAATCATCACAGAAACAAGCAATGGCGAATACATCTCCCGACATAGGGTTTGCGTCAGCAAGGGCTTCTGGCCGTAAAACTGGGCAAAATCCATAGCAAGTGCCGAGCTCAAATAGTGATTGATGCCCGGCAAAAGAAGAGTGGATCCGACTCAAAATGGTTCATTTTTTAAAAAATAATTCAACATTAATTAAAATGTAATGATGATGAAAATCAAAATCCTCAGATTGTTTTCAGTCATTCGACCGGGTCAGGAATGGAATGAAGGAAGCCCCCGCCTAGTGACGAGGATAGGCTTGTCTCAATCCTCTGGGGCAATGATTAATGACTGACAGATGAAATAGTATTGAGGAGTGCTGCTGGAATAAAAGGTGACAAGGAAAACCGAAGTACCCAGAGAAAAACCTGTCCCGCCTCTGCTTGGGCCAGCAGAATTAAAATGTAATAAAATTCAATCATTTAAAAGTAAAAACATATCTCGACTATATTATACACGTTAAGATATAACGTATATAAAACAACTACACGGTTAAACCCGGAAAAAATGAACTTAATAGTAGATTAACTTCATAGTTCTTATTCCTTCTTCTCTTGTTAGGATCTGACCTAATCTTAAAAGGAACAGTACTCTAATAGACTGATTCTGGAAAACTTCTCCGAACCATGGTGTGGTATTCAGAACTAAATATGTAACAGAATGAACTAATCGTAATTCAAAAGTTATTACCGTAATAATATTACTATTTATTTCAGTTATAAATCAAGGCTGAGTAACTGTCATGGAAAATAACATTTAATTTCGCGCTTGATGGAAAACCTTAATATCTTTCCTCATTCTCTCTTAGGACTGAAAGCCATTATTTGGGATATATTCGTATTCCCCGCACAAAATTTAAACAAAAGCTATGAAAATATAAGAAACGAGCCATCAGGACATTACTGTTTTGTATTTAATGGGAGGTTCCCTTTGTGGACCTGCCGTTTTGAATTGAACGATTCCGAGAAGAAGGCCGGCCGGAGAAGGGCCCCCCCTCTCCTGCTCGTAAAGTGTAGCGGGCCCGGCAAGGCCCCAACATCTGGTAAGCACTTGGCTGTCTCTTCTGTTAGGCAGTAAACGGATGCTGATGGACCAATAAAATCAGCCACTCATTACAACGCATATCCGGTTAGCGTGGACGAGTACTTCCCGATTCCTTCGCAGCTTGGCAGATCGAGAACTGTTTCAGCCAGTATGATGCTGTGCAATAAAATAACGACGGTAATGATGTGTGAATCCTCACAATGACTCATTCGCTACTCACTGTTGGGGACTTAGTTCTTTTTGGTGCAAGGTGGAGACTGTAACCCACAAAGTGTGCTAATCAAGTCGCAAAAACAGGAACGATACTTACAATGTACAAGATCTAGTCTTTTTTTTTGCTAGTGGCTTTACGTCGCACCGACACAGATAGGTCTTATGGCGACGATGGGATAGGAAAGGCCTAGGAGTTGGAAGGAAGCGGCCGTGGCTTTAATTAAGGTACGGCCCCAGTATTTGCCTGGTGTGAAAATGGGAAACTACGGAAAACCATCTTCAGAGATGGCGACAGAGGGATTCAAACCCACTATCTCCTGGATGCAAGCTCACAGCCGTGCGCTCCTAACCAGGTCTAGTCTCCCTGAATAATAATGATAATAATAATAATAGTAATAATAATAATAATAATTATTATTATTATTGTCCGCCTCTGTAGTGTAGTGGTTAGCGTGATTAGCTGCCACCCCCGGGGGCCCGGGTTCGATTCCGGGCTCTGCCACGAAATTTGAAACGTGGTACGAGGGCTGGAACGGGATCCACTCAGTCTCGGGAGGTCAACTGAGTAGAGGTGGGTTCGATTCCCACCTCAGCCATCCTGGAAGTGGTTTTCCGTGGTTTCCCACTTCTCCTCCAGGCGAATGCCGGGATGGTACCTAATTTAAGGCCACGGCCGCTTCCTTCCCTCTTCCTTGCCTATCCCTTCCAATATTCCCATCCCTCCACAAGGCCCCTGTTACGCATAGCAGGTCAAGCAGCCTGGGCGAGGTACTGGTCATACTCCCCAGTTGTATCCCCCGATTAAGAGTCTGAAGCTCCAGGACACTGCCCTTGAGGCGGAAGAGGTGGGATCCCTCGCTAAGTCCGAGGGAAAAACCGAACCTGGAGGGTAAACAGATGATGATGATGATGATGATGATGATGATGATGATTATTATTATTATTATTATTATTATTATTTTCGATGAGGCCTTGTTTTTGTCAATTTCAACTCATCCTTCTTTGTTTATTATTATTATTATTATTATTATTATTATTATTATTATTATTATTAGGCGATTACAGGGCTTGATTCTCTGAGGCAGGAATGATAAACCATTTCTGATTAGCGTGTCAATTAAGGTATTTTTATTACTTTTTCTGTCTAGTGTGCCAATAGTTATTTCGCTTTAAAATCGTTATGAAACCCTCTCGTTTGACTTTACTTAGGTATTAGATTGCACTGAATGTTTCATAATTTTATTTTGCAAACATCACTGAACATTACATTTTTAAAAAACACCTAAATTCTAATAATAATTTTAATGCAGCCAACGGCCATTAATAATAAAATGTATACATAAAGTCTTTTCACAATTAGGCATTACAAAACTGAGCCAAGGATACGATTCTTTTCTTGGATTTTTCCACACACGATATCGACCAACCGAGCTCGATAGCTGCAGTCGCTTAAGTGCGGCTAGTATCCAGCATTCGGGAGATAGTAGGTTCGAACCCCACTGTCGGCAGCCCTGAAAATGGTTTTCCGTGGTTTCCCATTTTCACACCAGGCAAATGCTGGGGCTGTACCTTAATTAAGGCCACGGCCGCTTCCTTCCCACTCCTAGCCCTTTCCTGTCCCATCGTCGCCGTAAGACCTATCTGTGTCTGTGCGACGTAAAACAACTAGACAAAAAAAAAATATCGATCAAATGTCTCGCTCACAAAGAGAACATATACACCCTTCAGTCGGTGTATGAATAAAAATAAAATAAAAACAGGCAAATTTTAAGAATAAGGTATATTTTTTCTTTAACCTAATAAAATTTGTAAAAAAAAAAATATGGCAAGAGAATTAATTGTGAAATACTTATTTATTAAACCGTAATGTTAAAATATGGTTTGTTGGTAGATTTTTCGAACTATTTATTACATGTTAAAAACATTAATAAAAAAGGTTAGTATATTTGTGTGGTGTGCCACAGCAGTCGGGGCACGCGTGGCATTAGGATCGCAATCCCTGCTCTAACTTGGTAGCGTCAGTTGGCGATCGCGGGCTGAGTGCGACAGGCTCCTCACAGAAGAATGAGTCATTGTGAGGATTCACACCTTTCTTTCTTTGAAGGATAGGAACTTTTCAGTCCGGCTCCATGGTTGTTTAGCGTGCTCGCCTTTGCTCACAGGAGTCCTGGGTTCGATTCCCGGCAGAGGTCGGGAATTTTAACCATAATTGGTAAATTTCGCTGGCACTGGGGCTGGGGCTGGGTGTATGTGTCGTCTTCATCAGCATTTCATCCTCATCATGAAGCGCTGGTCGAATACGGGTGTCAAATCAAAAGACCTGGCGAGCCGAACTTATCCTCGGATACTCCCGGCACTAAAAGCCATACGATATTTCGTTTGAGGAGCTTTTCTTCTATCTTTTTTGATAGAAGATATTTTAACATTTTACTTTCTTATGAGTGAGAGTGAATGAAATGCCTCCACAATCCACTATTTGCAACTAGGAATGAGTCTTCCAAGCATTGTCAACTAGATCTCCCGCCGATGCTTTTCTTACCCTCTATGACTGGAATTTGTATTCACCTAGCTAAGAACTAATCCGCCATTAATGCCAATTCATACGCGCAGCTGCATCCAACATCTGAAATAATTCTAACTTAGCTATCATCTATTAATTACGTATTCCTTCCTACCATTGTTCTCACCTGCTAGTACCAGAAACTTCATCTCTAGTGTAATAGATAGTGCTGTTAGGTATTGTCCTCGGAGGCCTGGGATCGATTCCTGATACTGCCAGTGATTTTGAGATTGGCAAGACTGCTGGTATGCGGTTACAGAGGTAGGATGCAGCTCACTTTCGTTGGGTGGGTAAGTGGGGAGAAGAGGTCTAAAAAGAACTGTGGGCTTACAACCTCGAGAAATTCGTGGATAGGAGTCTCATTACAAAACACCTCTTTTTCTCATGTTTTTTACCACTAGGTTATGGACATCCGCGACCAATTCCTCACGTATGAGCCAACGTTTTTTTTCTAGTAGTTTAACGTCGCTCTAACACATTGACGGTTTTCGTCTCCGCCGGGATGGGAAAGGGCTACGATTGGGAATAAAGCGGCCGTAGCCGAAATTAAAGTATATCCCAAGTATGCTTGGTTTTAAAGCGAAAAATCATGGAAAATCATCTTCAGAGCTCCCGACGGTGGGATTCGAATCCACTGTCTCCCGAACGCCAACTTACAGCTACGCGACCCCAACCGCACGGCCAACTCACTTGGTGAGCCGAAGTTTATGTACAAACTAAACACATGGCGATGTTGACTTCGATGAGCTAAGCCCCACACACGAAAGAACGACGACAAACTCAACAAAGGCTAAAGATTATTTTGTCCTTGGTAATACAACGGTATAATAATAATAATAATAATAATAATAATAATAATAATAATAATAATAATAATAATAATGGTAAGGTAGGTAAGGGTTATTCTGCCCGAAGGCAGGTCCGAACCTCCGCAGAGGTCTTCCTGACCCGGAGTTTACGTGCGGTAGGGTGGCCAGTTCCTTTCCGCTCCTCCATTCCCTTACCCCCCACCAACAGCGCGTGGCAACCCATCCAACTCCTGACCACGCCCAATGTTGCTTAACTTCGGAGATCTCACGGGATCCGGTGTTTCAACACGGCTACGGCCGTTGGCCATAATAATAATAATAATAATAATAATAATAATAATATGTTCTTTTTTATGTTTTAAAGCGATATCGGAATTTTGCTCTGAAAAGCTTTAAGGTAGCAGTAAGTGGAATATTAAGTAAATGCCCTTAAATTCCGATTAGTGCTCAGGATTCTATTTCCGAACCTGAGAACGTAAGGCGAGTTCCTAACCAGCAACAACACTGAGCTAGTTTAAATTACAAAGCATTTCCGGTTTATTTATCATGGTATCTACATTAGAATAAAGAAGAGTTAGATTTCACCTGTTGCGAACCGTTCCGTGCTTTCTTAAGTATTCATATAATCTCTGTAACGGCAGATCATCAATTTAATACAAGGGTAATATGCCACGTAATAAAGCTAATATTGCTAATAAAACGAAGAGGCCGCAGTAAAACGAGGTTTATCTCCCAACTGGACGGAGAGTGCAAACCAGATGGTGTATAGCCACTTTTGGATTCGATAGACAGATGGTTCAGGCATAAATGCATAAGATGAGAGAGACAACCACGAGGCTCACAAAAATTATAACGTAAGCTGAATCGCTTACTACCGAGGAAGACGGTGGCACCGTGGATTTGCCTCTGTGCTACGTCCCAACCCTACTAGTTTCGAATGTCACCGGATAACTGTTCTATTTTCAATAAGAACACCATAAAAGGACAGAAAGGTTTCCAATTCCCAGTTAATACCGAAACTTGTTCTGTGTGGTTTAAGACATCATGGAAATGAGAAAAGCCGAACGAGAAAGAAAAGGAATATCTTGGCAACTACGGCCACTTCTTTCCCGAATTTTACGCCAATTAACTGAAAAGCAAATTCTAGGACAGACATCACAATCCTAGAGGTTATCCGATCGATTCATATAACAATAACGGCTTCCCCTTCCTATTCTTATTCTCCTCCCGAAATTTCTTCATGAAATATCTGTGGTGAGTTCTTCGTTCTTCTGTCCACTGTTTTCCAGTCGTCTTTTTAGCTTTTTTCGAAAAAAATATGTGATTTCCAACCAGAATTCCAGAGAGTTTACGACTTTTTATGATGTCGTCTGTAGCGTTTATTTCTTGTAAATCCTGCGTAATATCTTCCAACCAGTTAATCTTGACCACCTTTGAATTGATTATAGTTAATAGTGCCTTAGTAATTATTATTATTATTATTATTATTATTATTATTAAAATTATACACGCCTATGGGGAATCATAGAATACATCCATAGTATTTCCTGCCAGCTACGAGCAGAGACCAAAAGGTGAATCGTCAGAGGGTCACAAACAGAGTATGGATTGATGATGGATTTAACATTGTCCCGACTCACTTATCCAAGTTGCTCACCTTCGTCCTTTGTCAATTAACTACCGTTCTTTTACAACTCAGGTAATGTTATGTTTGCTAAGAATCTTTCATTGTTGTGTCATTCGTGGACTTTCCCTTTTAATTTAGTCTATACAATCCGGCTCCATGACTAGATAGTTACTACATTGGCCTTTGGTAGATGTTCCAAGTTCGATTCATTCGTTAATTTATCTGGCCCGGAGGCTGGGTGTTTGCGCCGTCTTCAATATTAAGAGTTCATCTTACGTAGCGCCCCATCCTCACAGACACGCAAGACACCTCTAAGGTGTCAAATCGACAGAGCTGCACCAGGCCTCTCCAACCTCTTCTTCCATCTCTTCCGATTAAATTTAAGTAAGGATGGTTATCAGGTTGCACTTCCCCTTACCACCATCTAAAATTGTTAAATACTTGGTAACCGAACATTTTCACGCGGAGCACAACAAAGTGTATTTTCGGAAGAAAAACATGAGGAAAATGCCTAACCTCTTATGCTACGCAGCCCGCTCAAAATAAACTTTGTACATTCAATAAGTGGGGCCTATATGAGACTGTTACTGAAAATTTCCTAGCGGCTTATAAAAATTCTGTAGTGTTGTATTCCGTGGTTGCGCACTTGCTATCTGGCCTTCTTCTATAGACTTCAACAAATGTGTCTGTCCCGACCAGAAAGCTGACATCGAAGCAGAATTGTTTGGCTAGTCGTCTTCCATGTCGACCATCATTAACGTCATTAATAACTGGCTTAGAAATGGTAAAAGCAATACGACTGTGCGAAAGTGAGAAAAACACATGTATGCTAATTTGTGGGGGAGAGTATTCTTTTTATTACTCTCGACACTCGAAATAATACGAGAAAACACAAAGTCTCAGGTACATCATAAATGCGTGAAGGAAGTGACAGCTGACTTCATGTTGTAAGCATGTTTTTGTATATGAATACATTTCCTTCCCTTTTTCTATAGATATGACTGAAGATTAGAGTGTAACACTATTCATCAACGTTAATCTTTTCTTCTTTCATTTTCTATAGCTGTCTGTTAAAACTGTGGTGATCTTCGTCGAGTTATTTACCATTACACAGCTTCAGCACGAAGAGTGATGACAGAGTGCTTTTATTTCTCCTGCTCGAGACGTGTGATGAAACGGCTGGACCATGTCATCATCAAGGGTCACACTTACAATAAGAAAGAGCATTCCAATTCCCCCCCACCAAACATCAGCGTCGCCGGCAATTGAAAAGTTACCGTCAAGATAAGATGCTTATAGAATTACATATGAGGCAGCACACACACGAATATGTTGAGATTAGGGCACGATGATGTCCATCCTTACAGGTATTTCAATTTATGCTGCATGCAGAGTAAAAGTAACTTTTCTCTAAGGGCTTGGATTTCTATAATCAAAAACCTCGAGTGGACCTTTGCTGGCGAGACCTAGTGTTTACAGTGCACAATGTCTTCTCGTATTGGCTACAGCAACTTTGTTACTTTCATTTAGAGGCGCCGACTTGGGGGGGGGGGGGAGGACAAGGCATTTTCCGCCCTCATCCCAAATGATCTTAGCGGGGCAGAGTACAATTTTACCCCCCCCCCCCCGTCAAATTCTTCTGCTAGATATTAAGTCCTGTTATAACTGTAACGGTTCAAATCCCGTTACAAGATGATATCTGTATTTTTATTATTGTATGATGTTATCTGTATTTTATTATTATTATTATTATTATTATTATTATTATTATTATTATTATTATTATTATTATTATTATGTCAGTATTATTATTATGTTATCTGTGATATTGTTACTATTATTGTAATTATCAGTCTTATTCAATTCGATTTTGCAATGCCTGTTGCTTGCAGGATTGTACTTAGATGTATGCATATATACGTATGTGTAGAATAACACTCAATACCTGTACAGTGAGAATTGTTGTATATATCAGAGATTGGATGTGACGTTGGTACATTGTGCAAGATTGGTGGCGATTCTGCCAAGTCATCGCCACGTTATGGCTACGTCATTGTATTTATTTAGCAATGCGCTCAGAGAGTCGGCCGCCCCGGGGGATTTCACCATTGTATGTAATATTTGCCGCGTGGTGGGAGTATGTCATTGTTATTTCTGGAGATTACGTAGCTGTGTCAACCAACGTCTATAAAAGGTGGGTGCATATTGTAGCGTCAGTCATTATTTAAACGGAAGCAGTACAGTGAACAAGTCTACTAGATGAAGAGGCCTCAGTCGGTTAGTCAACGAGTGTGAACGAGAGATGGCGAAGACTCAGTGAGCCATTAATTATTGGTCATTGAGAGAGTGAGGCCAAAGTTGGTCCGTCACTTAGTTGAAGACATGGACGCAAGGGCTTACCATGAAGTCAGAGAGGGCAACCCTGGACCTGCCAAGAGGTAATACCATATTGACTTACAAAGAAGTCAGATGATATGGAGAAGAAGCAGTCACAAGGTTGTATCACCAAGTTAGGCGTGACACATCTACAGTAAACACCAGATCAAAGGAATACGTCGTAATTACACTCAAAGTGTTGAAGGTACAGTCAAGTGAATCAGTGAGGGAAATATTTCGTATAAATTGTTAAATGTCCGGTCAAGAAGAATTCAAATTCATGCCTAGTTTCTTTCAGTTGCAATGTCATTATTTCATATTCTCATCTGTTTTATCGCAACAAGACTCACTATTTTTTGATATATTATTTAAAGAATATATATTGTTCTATCAAACGAATTCATAGTTTCATTTCATTGACAGTAAAATATCTTAACCTCAAAATTAATGGGGAAACCGAACGCCAATCTCCTTTTCCCAGAACTTATATGGTATGTTGTCAAAAGTAAGCTTATTACCCCACACCCTAGAGATAGTCAAGAGTCTCATTCTATTATTGCTGCACTGAGTGGCAGCTGGCGCCCTTCAAATAACGTATGTGTAAGTAAGCAGTTAACAAGTAAGTGTGAGTACAAGGTTTGACGAGTGTGTATTTTATTTAATGAATATTAATTATCAGATTTTCTATTTTAAATGCAGACATTTCATATTTTTCAAGTTAAATGCAGTTTTATAATATTTGTAAATTTAGTCAGACAGTTAGGAAATTTACAAAAGGTGGAGTTTCGAGTTTGGTCGTCTTCGGAAATTGCTAAGCCGTTAAATCTGGAGAAGGTGGTAGACGGTTTTATGTCAAGAAATGAGATTAAGAAAGCGGACATTCCTTCAGAAAACTACATTTCCCAATGGAGACTGTTCAGGTGGTACAGCTAGTGGTAGAGGTTTTCACACTTCGTATCATGAAATGCATAATCAACAGCACGGTAATAGGATATTTCTTAAGGAAATACATTTATGAAGGAAGTTCTAATTCTTCTTCTTCTTCTTCTTGCGTTCCGGCCTTCTAAGGACCACATTACAATTTCAATTGTTCCTCCTTAGTTGTTCTTTCCTTTTCTTCCAGTATTCTTTCATTGTTTCACTGTGTTTCTTTTTCCTGTCTTCAGTCCACTTTGTGCCTGTTTTCTTTTCCTTCCTTCCTTCCTTCCTTCCTTGGAATCCTTCCATTTGTAAGGCTTTCTTCCTAAAAATCTTTCTTTCCAATAATTCTTCTTCTCGTATGTTGTTCCTTTCCAGGTCTTTCTTGACTTCTTGAATCCAGGTGGTAGTTGATTTCTTTTCCCAAAGGTACTTGAAGATTCGTTTAGTTAGTCTATTGTCATCCAATCTGTAAATGAGTCCAAGAAATAGCAATCTCCTTTTTCTTATTGTTTCTGATATGTTTTCTACGTTCTGGTAAATTTCATTGTTACTTCTTAATTTCCAAAACTCTGCAAATTTTTAGAGGACCTAATATTTTCCTTATAATTCTTCTTTCTAATATTTCTAATTTATCAAGCTTGTAGTTCAGTGCTAGACATTCGCTGGCATAAAGGCATTCTGGTTTCACTACTGTGTTGTAGTGCTTTATTTTAAGTTTTCTTGATAAGCACTTTTTGTTGTAAGTATTCTTAGTTATACCGTACACTCTTTCCACCTTTTGTATCCTCTCCTCTATAGCAGGTTTTTCTAAACCATTTTCTTGAACTGTCTCACCCAAATATTTGAATTTCTTTACCTTTTCTATATGACCACTATCCGTTACTAAAAACTTTGGGGCACTTTTTATATTCGTCAAAAATTTTGTTTTCTCGGCAGAGATTGTCAAGCCTGTCCTGTTGGCTGTCTTTTCAAGGAGATTGACTTGCATTGCTGCATCTGTAAGGCTTTCTGAAAGTATGGCAAAGTTATCTGCAAATGCTAGGCAATTTATTGCAACACCTTTGTTCTTCTTCCCCAGCAGCAGTTCTAATTATTTTACTTGTGATTATTTTTGATAGCTTCGTAGATAAAACATTCCTTCAAAATATTTACTGTATTTATGAATCATGTTCTATTTTATTTTTCTGTTTAAAAAAGACAAAGTCACCTCCGTAGGAGCGGAGGAGTGGAAGGTAAAGGCTTCCACCATTGTTAACCGCGGCACGTGATGGGGTGGAGGGATTAGCTCTACGCCCGACTGCCTTTGCCCCCCCCCCCCGGAATTAACCTGGTACTCATTTTTGGTGTAGGCTGAGTGAACCTCAGGGCCATATGCAACTCCGGAAATGGAAATCTCGTTTCTTAAATTTTACGACTTCCTGACGGGGATTTGAACCAACATCCTTCCGGGAGAACCAAGCACGCCTCGGCTAGGCAGCCCCTATTTTTCTGTTTACTTGCGAATATTATTAAAAACTCCGTATATAAGACTCGTTCAAAAATGTATTTGAGAAAGAAGCTCTATTATTGTTCTGTTTCTTTGTGAATATTCTTATTATATAGGAATGTTTGCATTAGTTGTTGTTCCTCATTTCACATTGCTGTGTTGAAGTTACTCATGCTTTGGCGATATGAAAATGACTGAGGTATGAGTGATGCTAGTAATGGCATTCCGTATGCAGCCAATCCCTGTTATGAATTGTGTGAAAACGTTGCTCATAGTGTAGGTCGCTGCGTACATTTCAGTGTGTCCGGCAGGCTGGTATGTAATAGCAACTTCTGGTTCAGTGAGGAAAGCAACAGGAAACCATCCCACTTCTAAATTCCCTAGTACGCCTCTTCAGTGACGCCTAGGCTATCTATGACAGCTGTTGGGGATCAAACCAGCCTTCGTGTTGAATACTCAACATTAAAAAATAGTAATATACAAGCACTTACGACCTTAAAAATCACTTATCACCACAAACATGCGAATGGGTAAAACCATCGTAATATGACCAAACATATGTATACTTTTATACTACATAGATTTTTTGCAGCCAAATAAGACAATGATAAATTAGTAAAATTTGTATTTATATGACCAATATAGGGAGCCCCTGTGGCTCAGATGGTAGCGCGCCGGCCTATCACCTCTGGGTTCCGTTGTTCAAATCCCAGTCACTCCATGTGAAATTTGTGTCGGACAAAGTGGAGGCGGGACAGGTTTGTTTTCGGGCACTACGGGTTTTCCTGTCATCTTTTATTCCAGCAACACGCTGCAATATAATTTCATTTCATCTGTCAGTCATTAATCATTGCCCCTGAGAAGTGTGACAGGCTTCAGCAGCCGGCACAATTCATTCATTCCTGACCCGGTCGAATGACTGGAAACAGATTGTGGATTTTTCGTGATCAGTATACTACACCATGTCATCGTATTAAAATAGTTGGAAATATGTTTAATTTAATTTAAATTTGTAAGAAGACAGAGGTTGCCTGGCTGCGGCGTTGAAGGCGTGCTCGGTTAACCCGGAGGAACGTGGGTTCCATTCACAGACAGGAAGTCGAGAAATTTAAGAAACTGAGGTGTACATGACTCTGAGGTTCACTTGGTCTATACCAAAAATGAACCTCACCAACAGCCGAGGTTACGGATAGTGGAGGTGTTTACCTTCCACCCCCCCCCCCACCCCAAGGGCCTTCATGACCTGTACGGAGATAATTTTATTTTTTGTAAGAAGATGCCGGGATAAAATTATAACGTTACAGAAATCAGAGTCCAGTTTATTATTTGAGTACAAATGTCTCCAGCACATTCAGTACCAATAATAGTAAGTTGAAAGTTTGGGTTGTAGACTGAGTGAAATCAAGAGTTTTATGTCTCTTTCAAAATGGTATTTCCGTTTCCAATTGAGTAGATAACGTGATAAAAAATATATTTTGGAAACTTGACACTTTGACACCTTTTTTTCTGCTAGTTGCTTTACGTCGCACCGACACAGATAGGTCTTATGGTGACGATGGGACAGGAAAGATCTAGGAATGGGAAGGAAGCGGCCGTGGCCTTAATTAAGGTACAGCCCCAGCATTTGCCTGGTGTGAAAATGGAAAACCACGGAAAACCATCTTCAAGGCTGCCGACAGTGGGGTTCGAACCTACTATCTCCCGAATACTGGATACTGGCCGCACTTAAGCTACTGCACCTATCGAGCTCAGTGGTAGATTTACTGGCACGTAAAAGAACCCCTGCGGGACTAATTACGGCACCTCAGCGTTTCTGAAAACCGTAAAATTATTATTATTATTATTATTATTATTATTATTATTATTATTATTATTATTATTATTATTATTATTATTATTATACTTTATTCTGAACATCAATTCTGCGTATTTTCCTATCCCAGCGGCCAGGGTCTCTATACATGGAACACAAAAGGGAACAAGCCAGAAAGTAGTAATATTGCATTCTGTCGTGTATGTCGATAAATGTCCTCCGGTGTGCGCGCTAGTAATACACTGGGCCTAATCTCAAGTAGCGGTCCTTCTATGAGAAAGGTATCAATTTAGCCGTTGTCTGTAATCAATAGAGTCCGGATTATTAGGTACTGATTGGTTAGAATGCAAACATACTTTAGCCAGTAACAAGTATACCCTACACTGTACAACGGTTATGCTACGAGATTTGCATAGATATTAGGAGTACAACCTATGGAACTCCTTGAATTTATTCTACTCTTCCTTCATTATGGTACAACGGGTTGCATGACACTTCCTACAAACCAAATTACTTTGCATTCTAACCTATTGCCACCTAAAAATCCGAGGTATAGTAATCAACATAAAGAATGGCCGACGGTAGAATGTTTATCCCAGAGTGTACGGACCTCATCGGACTAGCTACCACTCAAACACACTGGGCCCAACCATAGTTCGCAAGAGCTAATACCTACGCATTGCGGGACTGACTTTATGTCCCATTTCATCAGCAGTTGATGGTTTCGTTATTGATTATGAGATGCCTCCACTTTCTTTCTTCCTATGGTATTGTCTAAACTAATATTTTGTAGCCCTAACCTATCTTTCATCTTCTTCATTCGTCTTTGGTGTTATTCAGTTGATGTGTATAATGCGCCGACATTGGCAAACCTGTTCCGAGCCGTCGCCATATTGGATCTATAACTATATTTTGATTTCTTTATTCCATTTTTTTATTTTTCAATTTGCTCTACACGCACCGACACATAGCCTATAGGTATTATGGCGACGGTGGGATAGGAAAAGCCTGGCAGTCAGAAGGAAGCTGTTGTGTCCTTAATTAAGGAAACAACCGGCCACCGACAGTTGGGTTCGAATGCATTATCTTCCGAATGCAAACTCTCAGCTGCGAGACCCTAACGGCACGGCCAACTCGCTCGGTTTCATTACCTTATCGTAAATGACGTGTTCTAACTTAAATGATGCGATTATTAGCACGAACTTAAGAATGGGTCTCAGATGTTATTGTGTATCATTAAGTCAACATGTTTTATTAAACAACCTGTATTAAAGGACGATATGCCGCTGATGAGACAACGCAACGCACGTCGTAGTTACTACTTTCCCCGCAGAAATGCCAAACTCCAGCTCCCATGGGCCCAAGTATAGTAATAATACAGTACAGTGCAGTACAGTACGTCTGAGTGACGTGCAAGGTGCTAATCATAGAGCCAGTAGTGCTGTGATGCACATTCTAGCCCAATGAGGAAAGCAAAGGCAAACTATCTCACTCCCCTTCATGTCTTCTATGCCTCTTTATGGCGCTGCCATCGGCTTTTGCGGTGTTCAAACAACCGCATAACCGTTGATGGTGCTATTGAGGATCCAACTAGCCCCTGGAGGTCGTGTTATAAATATCTTACGTTCCCTTGCAAATTCTCAGACAGGTATATAGACCTACGAGCAGCGATTTATCTTCTGAAAGGTTCATCCTCCTCAAGAACACGAGTAAACTTTATTGGTTCTTCTTGTAGCTCATCCCATTACATTGTAATACTGGCCACGTTACTTAATAATTCTTTCTGTTAATTCGTTGTCAATTCTCCTCTCGCCTGCACTAACATACTGGGATTAATAATGAAATGTATATAACGTGGCCCCAGGGGCCTTAATCTGTAGGACGCATACTCATTATTTACGACCGAGTGTCTGGTTAGCCTTCATTTGAAATATTGGGCCTGGAGCATGACAGGGACAAATTAACCTTTATCAATAAGTTTCGGGCGCGCCTCCTCCCTCCATCTCTCTCTCTCTTTCTCTCTTCCCCCTCCGTACGAACCCTCATATTTGTCGCTACTCTTTAGGGGGCATAAAGAGAAGTGGAATAAAACAAAAATCAGCAACATTTAAAAATGGAAAAATAAAACAATACAATGTCACCGAGATGACAACGTCATCGTCATCGTCATAAATATAACAATGTCTTCAGAAGCATGTATACAATATGGATACCGGCATATAGGGCCTATTAAAAGTAGTGAAAACATGTGCATGTACAGGATGGTCGTACACAACCTGAACGGGATATGAACGCTAACTGCAGATTTAGCAACATCGTGGCGCAAAGCACATTTGAATTCGCCCGCGAAGCTATTTGACTGACTAACTTGACAGCTGATAAAATGAAACCGGCGTGAGATATCGAATTATTTTTTTCAAATTTCAAATCTGCCTGCAGAAATTTTTTCCTGGTAACATAAAACTGAGTTGTGTAAGTCATTATGTGTATGTTGTGTGAATGGGTTTTCGTCATTTATTATTATTATTATTATTGTTATTATTATTAGTAGTAGTAGTAATGATCACATTAATTGCTGTACTGATATGTAGGCCTAACGTACCGGTAGTCTTAGAATTATCTGTCTGTAGTATTATTTCTTTTTAGAATTTCTATGTCTTACTTTTATGTTTACATTTTTAAATTCTGTTTATAGTGGTTAAGTGTACGAGAGGGCCGTGAGCCCTAACTTCGCCACAAATGTAAGTCAGGAATAAATAAATAAATAAATAAATAAATAAATAAATAAATAAATAAATAAATAAATAAATAAATAAATAAATAAATAAATAAATTATTGAAGCTATCAGTACGACCAACCTTCTAACGTCCATATACCAGCCTCACGTTGTTTCCTACCACCCTGTATATACATTTATATTTTCTTAAACAGGGTTTAAGTATGGAATAATATTCAATCAAATACAGGTTTTGCTACTAAAAACCTGTCTTTTATTACTTTTTAGGATCTACAGAAATGCATTAAACAACTGAATTCATCCACTGCTTTTTTCCATTTCATTGTCATCTTCCCCCGCTTCGTAATTTAGTACGATACTGAACAAACAATATGCCACAAAATGTGGTTTTAAATTCAGATGGTTTTATGTATTAAGACCCTAATCTCACGAAATAATACATTTACAGATTCCATGAAAGATAAAGGTAGTAAACCGCTCCGGTTACAGAGTTTTAAAGCCGTATAAATGACTTAAAAATACAACTCTATCACCTGAAGGTAGGTACTAAAATATTTTAATAGTCCAACCAACTATTCTTAAGGTTTTCGAAAATATCGAGGTGCCGGAATTTTTTTACCTTAAGTTTTTTGACGTTGTGGTAAATCTACCGACACGATTCTGAGATTATTTCAGCGCCTTCAAATTCCAACAGGCTGGATTGAACCTGCCAATTTCGGCTTTGGAGCCGCTCTAGCCATCTCAGCCAATCAGCCCAATATTAATAATAATAATAATAATAATAATAATAATAATAATAATAATAATAATAAAATGAAAAGGTACAGACGAGTTTATTAAAACAAACGCCTAGGCCGGAAATGAAACGTGATTCTTCTGGACCGAATGCCACCACTCTGACCATCAGCCAGGGTGTACTACTACTGTGAAGAAGTAAAACCAAGCGAGTTGGCCGTGGGGTTAAGGGCGCGCCGCTGTGAACTTGCGTTCGGGAGATAGTGGGTTCGAACCCCACTTTCGTAAGCCCTGAAGATGGTTTTTCTTGATTTCCCATTTTCACACCAGGCAGAATCAGTCGGATTTATATAGGCAACTGGACAATGAATTGCCCTATAAGCAGGAATGTAGGAGGAGGAAGATAACGTTCTTCCTGGCTTCCCGTCGATAAAAATTATTTCCTCGTGGAGTAACGAATAACTCTTCTAGTATGATCATGATGATCGAATCTATGGAAAGTATTAGCAGGTTTAGCAAAAATGACAGTTGGCAATTTTAGAATTCTTTAATTATGTTTTCACGACAAAGTTATGGAGTACAAAATGTGCTTACATTATTAAACGAAAAGAAAATTCTGCTAGTGATCAATGATAAATGCAAATTTGTTCATAGTGGTTATGCTGGCTAGTATTCATATTCGATGTTCTTCTCTATAACTACCTAACTTCATATGTTGATGTGTTCCACAAATTGTATACTTTTTTGTCTTGTAAAACATTGTTTATTGTAATTGATGCCGTCAGACAGAGACGATGTAAGTAAGCATTATTCATATCATTCAAATACTAACTTTATTTCTCGTTAGAGAGTAATACACGGTGAACACAGCAAATAACATGGGAGTAAGTGATGGCTCCCACTCTATGAAAATTAAAATAGTGACATGTTTATTAGCTAAATGGCCACTATTGTCTTTTTTTTGGTCAGAAATGTAGGCATGGTTGTAAGGAATGTTTTACAGAACTTGGTCTTATTGTGTTGTACTTGTCTCCAGCGCTATTAGAGTACGATCGGTGGACATTATGGTCTTGAAGAGATTCTTCCCATAATGAATGCTACAGTAAAGTGGAATAATTTAATGGCGAGTGATGTATCGTATTGGAAGATGCAATCTGGGAAGCGTCCTGGCCATAAAGTTAGCGGCCGACAGCGGTGGTAATCGCTCTATTGGGGCAGCAATTACCACACCAGTGGGGGGCACCCAACACCTCGCTTGCGCCAACGCCCCCAATCCAGCACACGTGTGGCCAAGCTTGCTGCAACACCGTCATCTACAAGTAGCTATACACCTGTACGCGCTGGAGAGTACAAGCCACCTCTGAACATGTGACGCTCAATACTGCTAAACCTGCTAATCTGCTACCTGGACGACTGCCCTAAATGCAGATCAGTAGTGATGGATTTTGACTGATACTTGTCCTCCTCTCTCGTTGTACCCCCGACCCAAAATCTCGCGCTCCAGGACATTGCGGTAGAGGCGGTAGAAGTGGGATCCATCGCTGAGTCCGAGGGAAAAGCCAAACCTGGACGGTCATCATCATCATCATCATCATCATCATCATCATCATCATCATAGGCATTTATTCGTCAACGAATATGTAGTATATAAATACAATGTCATTTGGACATATTAATTGTGTCGTCTGAGATGGGTGAACAGTCCGATTCTGGATGCACAGATTTTATTGCAGTGACAGCACACACTAGTAGTTGCAGCAGATGGTTGTGCAAGAATGCCATCCCTCGCATTCGCTCGTTCTTTCCTGCGGTTCCTCCTCTCAGCTTCTAATCTTCTATCTTTTTCTAGGTGTTCAACTCCATTGTATACAATGCTACGCCATTTGGGCCTATCCTCGGCTGTAGTTTCCCAGTTGATCGTATCAATATGACATCTTAGGTATATCAAAATACTATATATAAAATGTTTAGGAATGTGTTATTTCCATTAATTTATGCCATATATGTATTTATCACACGAACGTGAATAGCGGAGATACGAAAAATCGCATTTTTGCTCTGTGTCTTTAAAAGAAGGAAATATTACAATATAAATAGAAAGTTGGAATTCAAGGAGAAATTGGGTCAAATATTCGTTTATAGGAAGGGGAGTTAGGGATAGGAATAACTTATCAAGCGAGATGTTCAATAAATTTCCAATTTTTTTGCAATCATTTAAGAAAAGGCTAGGAAAACAACAGATCGAGAATCTGCCACGTGGGTGACTGCCCTAAATGCAGATCAGTAGTGAATGATTAATCATCGGGATTTAGCAGCAACTCCGAGGATCTCCCAACGTGTGAGTCGTCTGTGCAAATAACAGGGGTCTGGTGGAGTTACTTACTTCGGATTTCATGCATCTCGCCCCTGCATTTATTATTGTAATAATATTATTTTTGTTTAGTTGTGAGAAAATAAGGCAGGGGAGCTAATACAAACATAAGAATAGGAAATTTCAAAGTAGAACAAGCGCAACATTTCTGTTACTTAGGAAAGTAAAAGAAAAAAGCTCTTGTTAAACAGGCCTTTGAAAATAAAATAAATCGTTTAACAAATACCCGTATAAGTTTCGAAACATGAAAGGCTTTTGTAAAATCCTTTGTCTGGAGTGTACTACTGTATGGGTGTGACAGATTCATTGGAAGAAACTGAAATGCGGATTTGTAGGAAAATGACGAAGATGTACTAGACTAAAAAACAAGACGAATCGAGATGTTCTAAAGGAAGTCAATGAGCAATTCTGAGGCATAACAACTTCCTATGTAAAGACTACAAGGCAATGAACAGAACAGCAGGATTAAGAGGAGAATGGTTGCAGTGAGAAATCTATGATGATGACAACTACGTACCGGTATATGGTTTTCGGATGTAAAGGAGAGGGCTTATAAGTCACTGGTAAGACCCCGATTAGAGAATGGTTCCAGTGTATGGGACCGTCACCAGGATTACTTGATTCGAGTACTGGAGAAAATTCATAGGAAATCAGCACGATTTGATCCGGGTGACTTCGGACAAAAGAGTAATGTTGCAAACTTTGGGCTGGGAAGACTTGGAAGTAAGGAGACGAGCAGTTCGACTAAGCGGTATGTTCCGAGCTATCAGTGGAGAGATGGCGTGAAGTGGCATTAGTAGACGAATACGTTTGAGTGGAGTTTTCAAGAGCAGGAAGAGGGTAAACTTGGGGCAAATATTCACTTAGAGGAAGAAGGATTAGAGATTGGAATAATTTACCAAGGGTGATGAGCGATACGTTTCCAAATGCTTTCAAAACATATAAGAAAAGACTAGGTAACAACTGATAGGGAATCTGACACCTGGACGATAGCCCTAAATGTAAATCAGCGGTGGTGATGTGGTGATGATGGAGACGCCAAGGCACCGCACCAGTGCCAGTGAACCTACCGACACGAGGCCGGCAAATGTGAGCACTCACAAATAACATCAGGCTGAGCTGGACTCAAGCCCATCAATTTGGGCTCGGAAGGACTGCGGTTCTGCCGTCCGAGTCACTCAAAAAAGCTTATCCTGGATCATTTTGTTCTTTATCGACCTCAAATGATACTATGATTATTATAATAATATTATTATTATTAGTGAAATTACCCGCTCTTCACGTTTCAGCCAAATACTTGGCATTTCCTTGCTACAGCAATCTCCAATCGGTGTTGCAGAATACAGCTTGAACCTCCACCAGTTGAAGATACACTCGTTCGAACTTCTTAGTTAAGGACACCGAGTACTCCTGAATATGCGAATTATATACCTTATTAGAGATTATTAAACATTTATGTTAAAGGTATTGCTGAGAATCTTACTGTACACTATCTGCTGCACCCATTGCTCATACAATTGCAGTGGTCATGCTATGAAGCGGAACTGTCTGTTAGCCAGAGTGAGGGTTAACTTCTCAGTTAACAACATCCAATGCAATGTTATTGTTGATCAGTTTTATGAGTTTGGGACAATGAATTCCACCGCATTTAGTTTTCTTCCGGCTCGGCACTGTTAGAGCATCAGAGATCAAGGGCAAAGAGGATATAATAGAATAGAGACGAAAGTCAATAATAAATTTCGGTTCCAAGACAGTTGGTCCCTTGCAGCTTCAGTCCGCAATCAGAGATTGCGCCGAAATGCGCATTGTGTGCAATACCTTACTATTATTATCAACAGATAGCGCAGAGAAGTAACTTCCGCCGTAGTGACACACATCCAGTTATGCTCACCACCCCTCCCATCACCCTCAATTCTATTCCCCCCCCTCCTATCAACACCGCCCTCTTCTATGACGATTATAATGCAGTTCTACTATTATTTCCATTCCCAATACATTATAATTCATATATTTTTATTTTTTCAAGTACTTGCTATGTCCTAAATAATGATCTGATACCCCCTAGTTCGTACGACAAATAACAGAATTAAGTGGACTGAGACAGGAAATATATAGAAATACATTAATAGAAACATTCAGCTTCCAGCCCCCGAGGTGTACTCAAACAGGAAATACAGAATTTCAGGACTAGCGAAGATATATTTGTAATAAACAAGCACAAGGAACAAAAATTTACAGCACAAACACATGGGCACTTGGAATTCAAACAACACAAATACTGTTGCATCATGGGAACTATCGCTTAAAATTGATATTATTTCGAACAAGGTTAATCGATTGGGTAAAGTCGGATTCAATGCAATCCAGCAATATTATCTCCATAATACTTGGCGTTATACGACTAATTCTTTGTCAGAAGAGTCCACTGATTGAGGTTAGACTTTAAATACTTCACTTCGAGACAAACGGCTTATAATTATTAAAACCGCACTTTTCATGCCTACTTACCTGCCATCTACATAATCTTCCTACAGCTATCTACTTGTTGTGAATGACCTCCAGCGCCATATAAAAATTAGGACTGGAACTACCTGAAACTAACTACAGATTGGAACCGTAAGTCCATCAGACTTTCACCGGGGTGATCAAGGGCGTGTCATTTCCACTTCCCTTCAACGATGATCTTTTCTCGCATTTTTCTGATATAAATATGTCTTAGAACTGCGCGTCTTCCGAAAATGTGTAACGAAATAGTATCATGTAACAAAATGTGCGACGCGATGTTACCTAGCAATAGTACTTTGAGAACTGAACAGACCATGCCATGGCCACCCATTAGACACGTCCTCGTTATCAGAATAAAATGAGCCACACAGGTTAAAATTGTTGCAAAGTAATCACGTTACGAATAAATTTTGCGCGCGCAAACCTACCTCTAGGCCCTTGAACATGATATTTTGTCCAATCCACTTCTTGGCGACTGCCTGTAGGGTCTCTGCGTTGTTCCGGGCGGGCTCACTTTACAAAAATACACATATTTCTCGCTTGATCATATGTCCCGAGGGGATGAAAGACCTTGCAATGGAAGCACATAGGGTGGGGCTAAAAGTAAACATATCGAAGACAAAGGAACTAAGGGTAGATGCTAGAAACATGAACCCGCTGATACTAGAAGAAGAAATGGAACGAGCTGACCACTTCTGTTATCTAGGAAGCAATATTTCTAGAAATGGAGGGGCAAATGAAGATGTCCATAAAAGTGTCAACAAGGCCAAAGGGGCTTTCGCCCAGCTCCGACCAATGTGGGAGTCTTGAGTCGAACGTGAAATCTGTTCTCTTACGGTTGTGAGACATGGAAACTGACTCGAGATATAACACAAAGTCTAGACTTTCATCAATAAATGTTTGAGAACCATGGCCGGACATTATATCGAACCAAGAATTGTAAAAGCGCACCCAACAACGCATGTCTAAAGTCCAGATAAAAGAACGAAAATTGAATTGGTTAGGTCAGCCCCTGCGCCAAGGCGCTGATAGTATACCAAACCAGGCTCTTACATAGAATCTCCATGTAGCAAGAAAAAGGGGGGAGACCAAGGGAACGTGGCGTCGAACAGTAGAAGCAAAGGCGGCGATGCTTGGGAAGTCCTGGAAGAACATCAACACAGTGGCAGCAAATCGAATCAGATGGGGAGCTCTTGTATGTGCCCCGTGTTCCACTCAGAAGTCACAGAAATTAAATCAAGTCGTCACATTGCCTGATTTCTTAAAAGACATACCACTAACATCGCGTCGATAGCTGTTTTTCATGCATGATGGTGCTTCGATATATTTCAGTAATTTTGCTCGCCGGCACCTCAATGCTTATTATCCTGGATGATGGATAAGTAGAGGTGAACCAATTGCTTGTCCATCGCACTTCCCTGACTTGAACCGTCTGGACTTTAATCTCTGGGGACTCGTAAAGTGTGTCATGGATTGGACTGCTGCTGATTATAAACCAGCAAAAAGGTCGGATAGCTTTGCAAATATGAATTTCCGTACCCATGTTGTCATTCTCTCTCTCTCTCTCTCTCTCTCTCTCTCTCTCTCTACGAGGAACCCATCCCTGAAATTTTGCCCTTGAGTTCTAATACAACCTGTACAGGTATTTGGATTCAGAAAACAATAGATAATTTTACAGGGACAAATATTACACTGTATACGACTTTTTTAGAGTATCGGTAGTATCCTAAAGGATTAGCGAATTAAAGACAGCGTGAGCTTTTTTATTCCTAAGATTTCACAAACGTAGCGCAAATTCAAGGATACAAGCATAAACGTCCTTACGGATCAACTAGGAAAAATATGATGTAGTGTTGGAACCATAATTTATTCAGGTGGGAGTCTCCCTGGTCGTTCTGTTTTGTCTCAGTTGAATTTTCTAGTTTCGTACGAGACTGTGTGAGTGAAAAGTGCATTTTATTCGTGCAAATATTCACAACGTATCTGTGACTCTGGACGTCGCAAGGGCCGCAGACCTCATCTAATAGGACATACTTGTCTCATTCGAATGGGTATTGCGGGTACCCTATCGGGGATCGGGAATTAGAAGTTGGGGTGAGGGGGCGTAAACAACAAATATGTATAGAAAATATGCCGGAGTCCTGGAGAATATAGTAGGGGGAAAACAACAAAGAATGAAACAAAATTGTAACTTTCTGATGCTCTCTAGCGAATTTCAACAGAGAAGTAAAGGTTGACAGTGTACCAAGTTAAGTGCGGTAATAATAGCTTTTTTGCTGTTGAGATTTTTGATTCATTACTATACAATGAAACTTTCCCAAAAGCAACAAGTATAAATGTGCGTAAAACTAAGATTTTATGGCAACAGATACTAATCGCGCTTCTACACGTTACTGTGCGAGTCTCCACTACTTGCTGTAGCGCTGAAAAATCGGTTAGCCGCGTCAACTGACATTTTCTGTGTATTTCCACTAAATATTTCTTTAATACTGAAAGAGATCAAAGAAAAGAATTAGCTAATAGACAACGGGATTTGTATTAATTGCTTTAGTTTTAATAATTCCTAGATTTAGGTGGCTAAAACTGAATGAAAATATTTTTTTCTCCACAAAGGGGGTGAGGGGGCGCGTGACTGTCTCCCCTCGCTCCTCCCCTCTCCCTAATCTCTGTCACTGGTCATATAGACGGTTGGTTCCTTCAGTACTCTCAATTTAACTGTTTTGACCCCCTTTATCACAGCTTGTCATTACTGGATGACAATTTTTTCCATCCTGTATACGTACTCCATTTAGCACTCTTGAAAAGAATGTACTACACTATGCTGTCAGAGTTATTCCCTTAAATATGTGAAGGAACTTGGAGGTTCATCTCCAGAGCTTTTTTTTTTCTGTTTCTCTCTTTTGGTGAAGCTATGGCCAGAGATTTATTGCGACAGTCGAAATCACCCACAATAGCTTCTGCCTGCGATTATACTCGTGTGGTGAATAAATACCGTGACAATAAAAATGTAAAAGGGAAAGCATGACAATAGAGAATACCGGGTAAATGTGCCATTTAAAAACATAAGATCCCGTGTGGTCGGCTCATGATTAGCATACAAGACACCGCCCACACCTATCGGCCAGGGATGGACAAGGAAAGCAACGCAATTATACAAATATCCACGTAATTATGGCAACCACTTCTCTTCTTACACGTCTTAATAAAGGTTATTACCCATGCTTACAACAAGAGGCCTAAGGGATTTATTAGGTCACAGCATTCTTTTACAGAGGTGTTTCTGTCAAATATTTCGAGTGTTATCATTCCTGCCTGATGACCATTTAGCTACTGAAAGTTAGCGTGATTGAGGAACCACCACCACCACCACCACCACCACCTATTACTACATCCCTGTACATAACGTCGATTCCATTACATGATATTTCCTGGATTTCGTCCTGAAAAGAATGTTTATTTGACGTACCATATATTTACTAATTTATGCTTTGGTTCAGGGCCCCTTTATGACAATCGATTTTGACAACAATCGATCCCACCCCCATGGAGATCTGATTCATCGTCTTTACAGTATGGTATGGTACGGTACGCCTAGTTCCTCTCCAATGAGAATTTTCTGGACACTAAGTCATGAACAGTGATGTGCTGAAATCTACGTCCCCGAGTACATGCACAACCGAAACGAAGGAGCACATTATATCACATGTCTTGGCTATTGGGTAGAAGGATATTTAACTACAGATTACCAATAAAGAGTTTAGGGCTCCCGGTGTGAAGAAAATGCGAAGCTCCCGATAATAATAATAATAATAATAATAATAATAATAATAATAATAATGATAATAATATTGTTTATGATAAATAAAAGGAAATAAAATAAAAACCATTCTTGGTCCAACTAGCCATGTTCAGAGGGCTCTAGTCATATCACCCGTGGCAAGTACAACTCATTAACGTCCTTGGCTTGCCAAGACGACTGCTGCCCAACTAAATAAGGAAAATATATTGGAGTGCCACATTATAGTATCATCAGCCCATTGCTTGGTATTCATGACTAGGTCAACATAAATACATGCACATATAAATATCAAATGTCAGATCGGTGATTCAATTCGCTAGCGTCCTGTGAGCGCGTAACTACGCTACGCAGCCGGGAGGGGCGCGATAGCCGTGTGGCACAGTGACAGGCGGCCGCGATTCGAATCCGGGCTAATGCACGTGGGATATTCGAAATGGAAAGTGATGTCCCTGTAGTTCGAATTCCTGGTAGTATTGGAGGTCCCATGGATGTAATAATGTTCTCAACACCATGTGCCATGGCTTTTAGCTACACAACTGGCTGTATTACTTTCCCAACGTGTCGTCTGGACTTCAGCATCTCTATCACTGCCCTGTAACACCTACTTAACAAGATTCTCGAGGTCGTGACACGATGTTCATTTCCAAATGCACTGACATACTTCGAACATATGACCTAGTGCACTGTACTCAGCAAAGCACAACCACCTGACAGAGACAATGTGAAGGTCAGACTATGGGTACAGTTTCCATTCAATGTTGCATATTCGATGAGCTTCCCTATACCGCCACACAATGCAGTCAACCCACACACATACTCACATAAATACAAAGACAGCACCTAACTGTTGATAATCTTGTGTGTGTGAGAGAGAGAGTCTTTAGTAATTACTAAATTTTAAACATGGACGAGAAGTGTTAAAAATAAGACAGAAAAAGAAGGAAGCCTCTCCCCACCAACCCCTCTCTCCATAGGAATAAATCACGCCTGTTATCCAGCATCCAATAACATTTGTCGGAACGTTTATCATGAGTGGCTCACATCCTCGTTAACCCAGCCACCCTCACTCAGTAAGGTAGTTCTTCGTAGACACAAATTAACACCCAGCTCAAGAGAAAAGGTTCTCCATACTAATTATCACATGGAACACTAAAATTCAATGTATGTACGGATCTGGACAGAAAATTACCAAGTAGGAAGTGTTTCACTCGGTCAATAGTTAAACTGGCTGCCCAACAGCGTTTTCCTTCCCTCCCCATATTTTGAGAGGTACGGCCTGTGTGTCTAATCCCTCAGTGCCTCACCTAGGTTTCAGGCAGGGTTGTCAGACGTCCCGGATTTTGCGGGACAGTACCGTATTCGTGTTAAATGTCCCACGTCCTAAACAGTTCCTCTCCGGAATGGCAATTGTCCCGTATTTTGAACCTAGAGAGAAATACGCTAGTGCTTCCACCTCTGATAAGTACCAAGAACTTTTCTTCTTTCTTTTAAAGAGGATAGATTTCTTCCCTCCTGGGTTTCTAGCTCGTAGATTTTTAAAATGTTTTTTTTTATTTGACTCTTTGCAGTTCTCGGGTTGTCCATCCTAGCGAATAAGACGTGTAACAGCGGACAGCTACCTGAGGTAGTCCGAGTCCACCGTATGTTCCTGTGAAATTGTCAGCTGTGAGAAATATTATGTTCTGTTGACTTGATAAGGTCTGAGCTGTTCATTTCTGTACATTTTTCTGAAATTGCTGTGAATGAAAAAAAACTTAACAGCACTTCAGAGAAATGAAAGTATATTGAAATTGATAGAATTGGTAGAATGTTTTACGTCGCACCGACAGAGGCAGGTCTTAAGGTGACGATGGGATAGAAAATAGCTAGGATGCAACCGACCGTGGCTTTAAAACATGCTACAGCCCCAGCATTTGCCCGGTGTAAAATGGGAAATCACGAAAAACTATCTCTAGGTCTGCCGACAGTGGGGTTCGAACCCACCCGCTCTCAAATACCAGGTCATAGCTACATGACCCAAACCGCGCGGCTAACGTGCTCGGCACTGCAAGTTTCGGTCTGTGTATAGATGTTAAGACATGAATTAATAAACTGCACTATGAAATGGAGTATGACTTTTAGTGCCGGGAGTGTCCGAGGACAAGTTCGGCTCGCCAGATGCAGGTCTTTTGTTCTGACGTCCGTAGGCGACCTGCACGTCGTGATGAGGATCAAATAATGATTAAGGTGATACATACACCCAGCCCCCGCGCCAGCGAAATTAACCATTCATGGTTAAATTCCCGACCCTGCCGGGAATCGAACCCGGCACCCCTGTGACGCTAACCATTCAGCAATGGTATGATGTCAACATAATAATGAGCGTATCATTTCTAAACGAAGTTTATAACGTGTAGAATACGAGCCCGTTAATTTCCTCGATCGCACATCCCTCTAAGATGACGCCTGTGAGGTTAGCCTTGTTCTCTTATTCAAAATCCTCGTCCCGTATTTTGATTTCAGGTATCTGACAACCCTGGTTTCAGGTGACGATGAGATAAGCCAGAGATACGACTGGAAAGGTAGCAGACGTGGCTTAACTGAATCGGTCGGTGGAGAAGTTTAAGGTTTTCGGAGAAGCCAAGGTGCCGGATTTTTTTTTTTTCTCTCAGGAGTTATTTTACGAGCCAGTAAATCTTCCCACACGAGGCTGGCGTATTTGAGCATTTGAGCACCTTCAAATACCAAAGGACTGAATCCGGATTGAACCAGCCAAGTTGGGGTCAGAAAGTCAGCGCCTCAACTGTCTGAGCCACTCAGCCCGACCCCTGAAATTCTCTCGGCTGACAATTAAAATGTGAATCAGGTCACATTTACGAAACCGAGAGTTAAAGCGCAGAATAGTCCTACAGCAAACCGAGCAGACAAGTTGATGTTTAGTACGAACTCAGTGGAATAGATTTACAGCATAAAGTGTATCTTGAAGTGGTCCGCCTCTGGGGTTTGTGGTTAGTGTGATTACCTGCCACCCCCGGAGGCCCAGCTTGGATTCCCGGTTCTGCCACAAGTTTGAAAAGTGGTACGAGGGCTGGAACGGGGTCCACTCAGCCTCGGGAGGTCAACTGAGTAGAGGTGGGTTCGATTCCCACCTCAGCCATCCTGGAAGTGATTTTCAGTGGTTTCCCCACTTCTCCTCCAGGCAAATGCTGGGATGGTACCTAACTTAAGGCCACGGCAACTTCCTTCCCCTCTTACTTGTCTATCCCTTCCAATCTTCCCTTGCCCTCGCAAGGCCCCTGTTCAGCATAGCACGTGAGGCCGCCTGGGCGAGGTACTGGCCATCCTCCGCAGTTGTATCCCCGGCCCAGAGTCTGAAGCTCCACGACACTGCCCTTGAGGTGGTAGAGGTGGGATCCCTCGCTGAGTCCGAGGGAAAAACCGACCCTGGAGAGTAAACAGATATCTTGAAGTAAGAAAAGGGCGAGGATAGCATTCATGTACCAGTCGTGGTGAATTTTCTTTATGTATTCGGAAGATAGAGAATCAGAATACTTATGATCTTCTCTAGCTATCCATTTTAACAAGAAAGCAAGCTTTTGGTTTTCTACTGCTGTTGATAATATCATGATTATAAAACTTCCAGCTTATGTGGCACTTGAACCACAGTGATGTCACTTTTCATTCCAAACATCCCGTATACATTGGTGGAGATTCGAATCGTGGATCCTTCGTGAGAAGGAAGTAACAATATCACCCATGTTCTAAGTTCAATATTATATTGGATAACTTCAGTTATCTGCCAAATCCAACCTCATTCCAGTTCCCGCCACGGATGTACAGCGTGAGCAAGATAAAATTATCCTGGAAAATATTGTAAGACTGATGCGGAGTTGACCCTTCTTAGTGAACAAGAGAGCTGCCCTTCACAGGAAATGCTAGAAACCGTGAATTCGATGCACCAATCGGTTGCTGTCGCACGTCTGAACGAGTGAATCTCCCGTATCTCGTGAGTACGTCGCTGTGTCATTGCGTGCGAGTGAGTGAGAGAGAGAGAGGAGCAGACGTGTTTAGTGACCAGCTGAATGCAACACAAAATGGTGTTCACGATAAAACAGCGCATGTTCATTGTCGAGTGTTAAGCGAAGCACGATTCGTAGAAAACGTGTGTGGAACTGTTTCCGCACGAGTTTAAGACTGGAAGTGTTTTGGAAAAACCTCCAGCAAAGTCTGTAATTCAAAACTTAGTGTCAAAATGGCGAAAAACGGGCTCTGTAGCGAACGTAAACTGTAACTATCCGGAAAGAGTTCGAACACCAGAAAACAATGCTCGAGTGAAGGAAAGCCTGGAGGAAAGTCCTACGACATCTCAACGCCATTTATAGGTTCAAGTGGGAATTAAGAGGTCGTCGTGTCAAAACATTATCAAAAAGGACCTGTATCTGTATCCTTACAAATGCGTTAAATCGTCCCTACGAACCTTCGCGTGTTGACTTCGACCGGTGAGTTCTGAATGAACTGGAGTCAGGACCTTTGGATTCTCCGTTTTTAATTTCGTCAGATTACAGCATTTCCAGCATATTCTGTGATGTTGATTAAAAAGGTCAATCGCGCGTCAGTCGTACTGTAAATATTGTCAGGGCCAGTATTTTTTGCCCATCCTGTATTTCGTTAAAGTAACGACGTCAAAGTGCAAGAAAATTTGCCGTTGCCAAATCAATTATCCCCTCAATATTCACCAACAACTTTCTCCTCGAATAGAAACAGGAGCGTTGTTACCTCACTACGACTCCCTGGGGCGTTGATACTGGCCCGCGGCACAATATTACAAACTGTGAATATCATTTCAGGGAAGATGTTTAAGATGGACATGTGTGAAGAGTTTAAGTGTCTATTTTCCGTCATTTTATACAGGGTGAAGCGTAATTCGCGCACTCGGGCGTCGCAGCGCGACTCCTCACATGCCAGCAATAAAAAAATGTCTCTTACAAAATTTCGTCTTGCGAGTATATCCGGCAGAAAAACGACGTTGAAGAGTAACAATCTGGCAACACTGTAACCACATGTAGGGTAACTAACTCTGTCAGCAGACGTTAGTCGTACTGTACAGTTGGTGCAGTGGATAGAGTTTTGGGTTAGCATGCAGGAGGTCGAGTGGTTGATCCTGGGTTGAGGGGTTTGTTTTTTATTTCGTAAATGTAGTCCATGTGGTATGGTATCTGGCATCTTAATCGTCAACAGCGATTGCAGCGGGTCCTCTAGAAACCATTTGCACTTACATACTACGATCGTAGAAATGGACGAACAATCGTTTTCATTGGTCAGCTTTGAAAGGCGCCCTTTCCACGTCGTGGGCGTGAATTTATTCGCACCACTTCATCTACTAGATGTGTAACCTGTGTGTTTCAGCTGTCTATTTCTTATTAGTCTAACCACGTATTTGTTGTTTCAGCGTTACAAAATGTTGTAAATGTAGGATGCATGTGACCTCAGAAACGGTGTCTTACTGTTTTACAGTAAGTAATGTCAGATGGAAATTAGCAAATAAAAAATGCTCCTCAACCCAGGATCGAACCATCGACCTCCTGCATGCCAACCAAAAACTCTAGCCACTGCACCAACTGTACGGCACGACGAGAATATGCTGACAGCGGTAGTTACCCTACATATGGTTACAGTGTTGCCAGATTGCTGCTCTTCAACGTCCGTTTTCTACCGGATATACTCGCAAGACGAAATTTTGTAAGAGACATTTTTTTATTGCTAGCATGTGAGGGGTCGCGCTGCGACGCCCGAGTGCGCGAATTACGCTTCACCCTGTATACTGTAGTATACGTACACTCCACACTACAGTTACTGTTAATGCATCAATAGAGTAACATCGACAGAAAACATCGCTCAACCCTCAAAAAGTTGACGAATGAGGTTTCAGTGTCAACTGATACCTTTTCCTGAGAACCGTACTATAAATGTTTTCAATAAAAAAAGGGGAAAACAAGTCAATTAATTGAATTACAGTAGTATGAAATGTTACGTCCAATGGATAAATCAGCAAACACTCAGTGCTCAATATATGAAGTCCTTTTATGGTGACTTATTGACGGCTTACTATCCAAACCAAACCCCATGGCACTACACCCCTTGAGGCCTACCAAGCGATCGCTGCTCAGCCCGAAGGGCTGCAGATTACGAGCTGTCGTGTGGTCAGCACGACGAATCCTCTAGGCCGTCATTCTTGGCTTTCTAGACCGAGGTCGCTATCTCACCGTCAGATAGCTCCTCAATTCTAATCGCGTAGGCTGAGTGGACCTCTAACCAGCCCTCAGGTCCAGGTAAAAATCCCTGACCTGGCCAGGAATCGAAACCGGGGCCTCTGGGTAAGAAGCAGGTACGCTACCCCTACACCTTTGATGGCTTATTATAACCACCTTAAATATAACAAGGGGACAAAGATATAGTATTTCAAGGAGTAATGTATATCAGGAACATAAAATAATGGTGAACTGTGAAAGTTATTTTGCCATTATGGAAAGTCATGGTTTTCACTATTTTTATAGGACTATAACATTAGTAGATAATAATTTACGTACTCTGCAAAGTGTTTCTATTTACGGACAGTTATGAATTTCAATATTTTGTACTTTAGAGTTAGCCTGTCGTTCCTCACAATTATAACATTTTTCTAAACCTACAAACTAGTTTTGAATTTGTATCACTATTAGCATCGTCTATATACGTATATTCAACTGAAAAATTAATCCCCAATAATTAAACATATCTGAAGAAGTTACAGTGTCTCAAACGTTAACATGAAACTTCAAAAAATTGTTGTTTTGTTTGCTGGTTTTTTCTTTGGTTTCTTCATATACTAAACAATCACTGTAAATTAGAAGATTTTCTCTCCAATTTTATCTCCTTTCTGCGGCAGGATTCGAGAGTGTTCTGCATTACTTTGTCTCAGCCTATGCCGTAGGTTTGTCTAATATATTTGGGAGTTCATTTACAATGAACAAATAAAATACTTTGAAAAGTGTTACTCATTAGTTTCCTTGCCACGATCCCCTACAGAATCTTCTTAGAATGTAACACTGTTGTGCTGTGTTCGTTAGTTCGCCTATGAGCAATTCAACACGTCAATAAAACGAACAACTCCTCCTCACAAGCTTACTTCCTCTCGACTTTACGAACCGCCACTAACGTTTGGTCCCCCCCCCCGCTTCGAGAGTGCTTGACAGGCCGTCAGATGAATTACCGAGCTTCATAACATTCGCGATTCAAAAATAGCAAAAGGTGCGTTCCCCCTTCTTCTTCAAGGCTGGGTTTGTTTTACCTCGGTTACACACACATGAACAGAAACATGCAGTATATACAAACTCTTGTAATGGCTCAAACCACATGCTCACTTCCTCTTGCAACTCCGTTCCCGATTGTTAGCGACATTGTACTATTTGTGCAGACTGTGCAGTATGGAAGTCGTGCTTGAATGTGTCTCCAGCGACTTAGTTCTGCAGCGACATAAGAGAAGGTTCAGCAGAACAATGGAGAAAAGGATACTTCTTTGGCAATATACCTACAGAATACGATATGCTCTTTCTTTTGAACATATGTTCTCAGGGGTATATGGTTGCACATTACTTGGTGATGTCTTGATTACGACTGTGACTATTGTAGTTTGAGTGCAGCACATCTTGGGTAGATCCTCTGTGGAGAGTGTCTGCCATGTGAGATACTGGGGTGGTGATTATAATTTTATTTTTTCTGATAGTGGTTTAGCCGGCCCCGTGGCGTAAGGGCATCGTGCCTGACTCTTAACCGGAAGCCCCGGCTTCTACTCCCGGCCAGGTTAGGGAGTTTCACCAAGATCTGAGGGCTGGTTCGAGATCCACGCAGCCTACGTGATTACAATTTAGGAACTATCTGACTGTGAGGTAACGGCCCCGGTCTAGAAAGCCAAGAATAACGGCCGACAGGATCCGCAGTGCCGAACATAAGACACCTCGTAATCTGCAGACCTCCGGGATGAGCAGCGGTCGCTTGGGAGGCCATGGCCCTGCGGTGCTGTTGCTCAAAGGGGATAAAAGTTACTAGTTTAACGTTGCACCAACTCTCGATAGGTATTCTGACGACGATGGGATAGGAATGGGCTAAGACTGGAAAGGGATTGCGGCCTTAATTAAGGTACCGTCTCAGTATTTGCCTGCCAGCCCTACGGTCTAGAGACAGCTTACCCGCAGACCCCAGGTTTGAATCCCGGCCAGGCCATGAATTTTTACCTGGATCTGAGGGATGATTCAAACCTACGTGAGAACAACTGACGAGTAATCACCGAGCGAGTTGGCCGTGAGGTTAGGGGCACACAGCTGTGAGCTTGCATTCGGAAGATAGAGGATTCGAACCCCAATGTCTGCAGACCTGAAGATGGTTTTCCGTGGTTTTCCATTTTCACACCAGGCAAATGCTGGGGATGTACCTTAAGGCCAAGGTCCCTTCCTTCCCACTTGTAGCCCATCGTCGCCACAAGACCTATCAGTGTCGTCGCGACAGAAAAAGCAACTATATCTTAAAAATATAACTCTACAATTGAAGTAAAATTTTGTATACATTCTATTCACTCATAAATGTGGAAGCCTAAAAATTCAGTCACAATGACCCTTAAAATAATACACTATCCAAGCTAGTTTTCTATTCTTCATTTATAGACACCTCGGAAATTCTTACTTCTAATCTAATCGCACGGATATTTGTATTCAGCGTCATCCTCCACGTGGAAATGCCGCTGAAGGCAATGAATTAAATTAGAAAGGACTCGCTGGAGTGGAGTATTACGCAGGCCTGCTTCCTCAAAACCGTGGGTCTAGTGAGTCTGGAAGGAGCCCTGCTGCGAGGAGACAGCAGGAGCACAGAGATAACTCAACCCACCCTGCCACCCACTACCACAAAGTTCCGTTTATTGCAGCTTTAAATTAGGGGTACTAACATAGGGCAACCGATCCAACTGAAATGCGGGTGGGTAAGGTAGGAGGGTATTATAAAACGATTGGCAATAAAATATGCTTGAAGAAGTGACCTACAACATTTGTTCGTGGCATGGCAATATATTATCGGACAGGGCACACATTCTTTTTAGTACAATAGCCAACCTTCAACGATAGTTATCCATAGGTATCGGGTGTTAAGGTCACGTCATATCTTTAGTTACAGTATAAGTAGAAATTAATGTGTAATGAATCAAGACATTTTCGCATTAATGAAAAACGCGACGAAAAGTATTTTGAAGCGAATTTGAAATATGTTAACGAATCATATGGATCTGATTAAGGAATCAGTGATTTTGTTTTATCGAATTACAGCGAATTAAAGCGATAAGAACATTTCAAAGCGGTATTTACTTACTTTTGCGATAAATGCGAAACTATAGTGAAATTCATTGAAAATAACGATCTTGAAATTGTGTTCCAATATCAAGTGTGTGAAGGGAAACAGAAGACAGAATAAGAACATTTCAATTCGACCGAAATTCCGGTTCGTTTTAGTATTGTAAAAAAATCCATTCATGGTATAATCATATAGGGCGAAAGGTTAACTTGTTACGTAATCTTGATTATGGCTATATATTTTTCTTAATCAAGATTACATAAGGAATAATGAATGATTGTCAATATCTATACTTCACGTAAATAATTCACGAATCGCATGAACGAGACGTTTTATGATTCATTTTAGAGAATGTTTACAGTGAAATTAAAGCGATGGCGTAAGACCTATTTCGCGAAAAAGTTATGCCTCTAATTATAACTAATTCATGCCACCCAGGCACCAAATATGAACCATCACATCATCATCATCATCATCATCACTGAATATTCAGTCCACAGACTGGTCTGTTGTCACGAAATGATGCAAAGCTGTCCGGTTATTTGCTGCCCTTTTCATTGCTACAAAGTTTTCCATTCCGGTACAATCTTGGATTTGTTTGAGATATGTATGTATTTGTCTACCTCGGGGTCACTTTCCGTTAATGAACCCTTTCACAATAATTGTCATCAGGTGTGGCCCCACGAAGAAAGACGTACCGGACAAAGTAGTTCTATCAGAGCTCACTTCTGATTTACTGTGTGCAGTACCTCGGTATACGTCACCTTTTCTATACAAGACACTTCGATGATACTGGAGAAACACCACATTTCGAAGGCCTCAAGATACTTCACATAATCATTTATTTACTGTCCATATTTCTGAGGCGTACAGTAGAACAGTCCAACCAAATACATATAGGCAAATATACAGCGTGATTCAGCCGCCCCTTCCAATGTAGTTTTATGCAATCCACAATATTCATTCCGTTCTGAAAACATCTGCCCTGCCGGTATGCTCAGACAACACAACCGAATACCTTGGTATTTACCGCCCCACCATGATAGGACGTCGTAATGCTCTACTCGTATTAAACACTGGAAGATATACGTGTGCCTTCTAGATCAAATGAACCTGACACGCCGACGAAACACTAAATGACCGCAGTAAACCTAATACTTGCTATAAGTTGCTCAGGAACCATAGTGTAGTTGGTAAAAAAGTGGCGGAGCGGACTTGGATGTCGGGTGATAGATTTCAGTCTGGGGCGAAGATTAAAAATTAACATAATATAAGTTCAATACCGGCTTTCATGCAAATTGTGTGTGAATGAATGTGTCTGTGACCCTAAGAAGGGCCGATTAGTTAGCAGGCCGTACACCTACAGTCCGGAGATGTTAGGAACACAACTGCCCTGACAATGTTTTATCTCACCAAATGCTTGATGTGAAGACCGTTTTGCTTTATGCACATTCGGGCTCGGTGTCCAATAGATCGTCTTGCGCGCTGAAGCATTCCAGGTGTAATTGCTCGGCAGGCGTCCGTGATGAGTTGCGGGAGTTGGTCGGGGTTTCCCGGCGCGTGAGTGTAAACGACTTTCTCCACATGTCCCCACAAGGAGAGGTCTAATGGCGTTGAATCCGGTGAAATGGCAGGCCAAGAAACAGGGCCTCCTCGTCCTATCCATTTACCTGGCAGTTTCTCGTTCAGATGGTTACGAACGGGCAAAGTAGAATGTGATGGAGTTCAATCCTGTTGCAATCACATCGTCAAACGATCATGCACGGGCAAATCCTCCAGCAGCAGTAAGAGTTCCTGATTTAGAAAGTGCAGGTAGCGTGGGCCCGTCCAATGGCTCTCAAAGAAATAAGGTCCAATCAGGAGATCCCCAAGATTCACTCCCCATTGTCCGCACCCAGTGAGGACTGTATGGACTCCAACAGTGCATGTTGTGGCGGTAGACATTCCCATTATTGTGGAAGCGTGATTCGTCCAAGAACAAGATATGCGATACGAATTCTGTACCATTGTCCAGCCTGCCTAATAACCACCGACAGAACTCAATTTGAGCTTCGAAATCGCGCCCATGGAGCTCTTAGTGTAGCTTAAGATGGTGCAATCGCCCTTGTACTGATGTGTGAATTATTACGAGCTGACTCCAGAACGACCTCTTCTGTTTCACCCGATGTAACGGGCCTATCACGGACTGGTGGCTGGTTGGAGATCACGTCTGTTGCCCTTAGGCGTCTTTCAACACGGCGGAATGTCGTAGCAGCCGGATGTCACCAGTCGGGATACCGTTCTTGGTACAGACGTAGTGCCTCGCACGCGTTTTGTCTTGCGTCACCATAAATGAGGAGCATGTCATCGTATTCCTCTGTGGAAAACAGGCCGAATGACAGCAGCGATTACAGTACAGTCAGGTGCTAACCAGCGGAATATGCGCAGAGCACAAGATGAATAACAGCGACATTCTACTGTTTGAATGTGGCAAACGTGGGCCTGTGTTTACGCATTCAAACCATACCGATGTAAAACTATTTAAACGATGCAGGATTCGAACCACCGCTAGCACATTCCCTGGATTGCTAGGCGAACGCCTAGTCACATCCACTACGCTGCACTGCTGGAAACATGCTGGTAGTACGAGGAGAGCGGAGCACATACGCCATCCGGTTCAGTGTTTAAGACATTAATTACTGCACTGTTACGTAGTTTTATACGTTGATTCCCGTCTTCGTTACACCCAGTCACGAGGCACGACACATTAACATAGTTACATGATAAAAGGACGTTGCTAAATGATTTCAAGGCGTCATGTTTTGCTAATGGATAATATAACATTTCGCTAGGGTTCAGAATCGTGTGCGAAATGTGCTCACTGAACATTAGCACCCTACAGTACGCCTGTAAGGGAATAGCGCCCCTATAAAAATCTGTACGTTAGTTGGGCTGCAGCAAACGATATTGGAAGGGCCTGATGAATCATACTGGGCCTATTTAATTCTGTATGCAAGCAGAGTATAAATTATAACGAACAGTTTTGAAACACCGATCAAATTTCAATAATTTTGATGACATAAAATCATATCGACTGAAGACAGCTTTGTGTCTGACGTATAATTTCTAGCAAATGCTGTGTATAAGCCTACTTCCCATTTTCTATTTTTGATTATCGCTGCGAAAATCAATGTCCTTTGCTATCATTTTGCTTATTTTGTTAATAGTTGCTTGATTTGTGCATAAAATTGAATCTAAAATTGGAAAGTAAAAACACACACAATTCTTCACAAGCTTCGCTAAGAATTACCTTGTGAGGTAGAGCTGTATGTGCTGGAAATATTACTACGCTACTGAACTGAAAGATTTTGCTGGATTTCGGTTGTTGATGATGGATGATTATTATGATGGTTACGCTTTAAGGTGGTATAACATAGGATTCACCGGTCCATCGCAGTGTTGTTTGTTTCTATAAGGCGATACAACTTAGAAAAACGAAATACGTTACCACAGTCGGTGCATAGTGAAGAAGGTTAAGCGGCTATTTCCCATCTTCAAGGTAATGCATTCCGGCGCGAGTAGTTGGCATTTAAGAGTGCGTAAATTTTAGGTACCTGTGCCAGATTTAAAAGCACTTCGAAATAATAATAATAATAATAATAATAATAATAATAATAATAATAATAATAATAATAATAATAATGTTTTTACGTCCCACTAACTACTTTTACTGTTTTCGGAGACGCCGAGGTGCCGGAATTTTGTCCCATAGGAGTTCTTTTAAGTGCCGGTAAATCTACCAACACGAGGCTGACGTATTTTAGCACCTTCAAATACCACCGGACTGAGCCAGGATCGAACCTGCCAAGTTTGGGTCAATAGGCCAGCGCCTCAACCGTCTGAGCCACTCAGCCCCGCACTTCAAAGAACTACAAAATTATTATTATTATTATTATTATTATTATTATTATTAGTTACTTTACGTCGCACCAACACAGATAGGTCTTACGACGACAATGGGACAGGAAAGGCCTAGGAGTGGGAAGGAAGCGGCCGTGTCCTCAATTAGGGTAGGCCCTACAGCCCCGGCATTTGCCAGATGTGAAAATGGGAAACCACGGAAAACCATCATCAGGGCTGCGGACTGTGGGGTTCGAACCCACTATCTCCCAAATACTGAGTACTGGTCGCACTTAAGCGACTGCAGCCATCGAGATCGGTATCATCATCATCATCATCATCATTTAGATGAATCTCTTTCTTTTTTAAGAACATAATGGTATTGATCTTACGCCGTACTAACGTTTCTTACGGTTTTTGTAGGGAAAGCGATATCAGACTTTTCCCCCCAGAGAGTACATTAAAATACCACTAGACTGAGCCAGGGTCGAACCCGTCAACTTGAGCTAGGGAAGCCAGCGCTCTCCTGACTCAGCTACTCAGTCTGTCTCTTTTTTAATGCAAATGTTTATAGTTTATAGTTTTATTAATCGGACCAAAAACATTAACACAATCCTTTGAGAATACGTTAATAAAGACTTATAAAATCAACTAATTTATTCCCAGTTACTTCTTTCCTGAAGCGACTTCTTTGATGTGTGACAAAATTTTGAACAAACATTTACAAGGATATTTAGCTTTATTAAAAAATCATAAATTGGACGTTTAATGGCATTTATGAATGGTTATTTTGCAACTTACAAGATCAAAATCATTTTAATCATAAATTCTTATAAATTACAAAATCATGTGTTGGCCATTGCTCATGCTCCAACGAGGATGATACATCTTTCTGTTTACATAGCTTCTCACAACGTTCTGGTTAGCTTTTCACAAGAATGTATGAATCCTTTTCCAGATCCTTAATCCCAGATTACATTTTGGTGGAGATGCAGATCGAATAAATGGTCCTTGGACTAATAATTTAAAATTGTTCTCCTTTGAACAAGCTTAGTTTTCGACAATGCTCAGTCAGCAAGTTTGTAAACTCTATGGATAATTTAAAGTTAATCAGAACAATTACGGAATTCTTACGGTTGACTATGGAATGAAGTAAAATTCATGTGCTTTTCAGAGAGAATGTATTTTACAATATCATTTCCCCACAAATCTGGGCATGCGACATACAAGCGTGGAATGCAAAATGATACGTAGTCCAATGGTGTTGTAAATGTCCATAACTGTAACCGTATTTTGAATTGTTCTTTAAGAAAGCGTTAAAACAAGTATTGAATCATTGAGATAATGGGCATAATACCTGCTTGAGCTGATGAAAACTGTAATGATTCGACATGGGAATGAGGACTAAACTGCTGAGAGACATACAAGTCCCATGGCTCAGTGCCAAATGAGCAACGCTTTCGCTCTTCGAACATGACGCGGATTATAAATTACACAAGGCTGATATGCCGTATAATACAATTTATCACGCAGTTCATAGCAGCTCGGTCAAAATCTCTTCATGCACAATCAAACTATGATAAATGTTTAGTAAATGGCTGGTAAGGACGTAGTATCACCACAGTACATGTAGAGTATGGCTGAACAGATGAGACGTTATTTTACGGGGCGAGTTGGCTACACAGTATTAGGCGTGCAGGTGCAAGCTTGCATTCGGAAGATGGGTTCGGACCATCAGTATTGGCAGCCTTGAAGATGGTTCATTTTCTAAATTAATGGAGTTGGACCTTCATTAAGTGCACGACAATACTTTTCTATTCCTGGCAATTTTCATGGCAGACTTACTACGTAACCTATCAACTTTAATGTCCTATATGTCATATATTCACTTACCGATAGGTTGAACCTACAAGGTATGTTTTATAACTTACGTGACTGAATGATTAGTTTAAATCAGTACTCATTCGACCCTAAAGCAATGTGCTTACCTTCACATCTGTGCAATTACTAGCAGAACGTACCTATCGTTAGGAGCCAATTCTTCACGATGTCTCTTATCTCTCAACAGTTAACTGTGCTTGGTTTCTAGGCAACAATCAGCAACGTCAGTTCGGTGTTTGAAACATTTTCGACGCCTTCCTATATTCTGTACAACAGTCGTATTTTCAGGAGTGCAAACGGAAAGTTTTTGCTGCTTGAGCAGGCAGCGTACTGTATACAGTATAACTTGCCGTGAGAAAAGAAGAGAGTGCGGAGATCAACGTCTGCAAATTCCAGTGTTTATCTTTGCAACTTTTTTTACTGTCATCGCAAAGCAGACTGTGACTAGAAACTCACAGGAATAGTTCGTTGTTATATGGGGAAACCAAGGATTGATTACAGTTTCCCCTTTCACACAGCCAGTTAAGATGATTCTGTGTTTATTTATGACAAGCTTTCTCTTGTAACTTAGTACCACTGGACAAATTTGGAGCACATCGATTAACCAAAAATGTAGCAGATTCTCCAACACTGCCACAAGCACATCTTGGTCGTCCCAAGGTGTAATTCCAAAAACGTCATCTTAAAGAAAATTCGCAGTGAACAAAAGTTGCTTTGAATGACATGTACGCCATTTTTATTTAATCCAATAGCACTTTTGCTAACACATTAAAGCAATACTTCAAATTCTCGCTATGTTCTTTCTTCTCCGCCAATAACTTTTCCGTCCGTTCTGATCTCGGTTTCTGCAGCTGTTATATGGTATGTGGCTGCTTTTCTTTCTTTCTTTCTTTCTTTCTTTCTTGTTCATCTCTGAAGATCACATTTTGAATTTTGTCCCTGAACAACTCCCTATTATGTGTATCCTTAATGTCAATGTTTGCTTCTTTGAGGTGATTTAATGTCTGTGTAAACCATGCTGTTTGTACTATAAGCCTTATTATTTATATCATTTTTATTATATAACGTTTCTTTAAAAGCAAGCAAGCAAGCAAGCAAACCTGGAGCAAATGCAACACACTGAAGTTCTTGGTCGGCCAAAATGACTGTTGCCCAGCCAGTTCGCCTGCTGATATTGAAGTGCCACTTGGTCACCTCCAGACATCCTTATTCTCTCCGAAGTAAGGCAATGGAGTAGCTCAAAGGACCGTGAGACGTTGTGATGCAAGTGTAATGGACTAGTATACCTTGGAAACAATTCTCTAAATCCGTGGGTAAATAGTAGAAATATCGAGCTCGATTATTATTATTATTATTATTATTATTATTATTATTATTTACGTAGTTATGTACGGACTTTCTTTGGTATAAATCGTGGTCTTTGTGTCTTGTGTAACAAAACATCTTAGTTTATGTCACGACACGTCTGTTGTATGTATATTAGTAAGAGTTTATTTAATGTAAGAACACGTAATTAATAGCATATAATTTATTATTACCTGTAAATATGATGTATGAATCCAATGTAATGTTGTGAAACTAAGGGTAATAGTCCAGAACAACGTAAGTTTGTCACTAGTGAGTTACAGAACATTCGATGTACAAATTACGATAAAACATGGTGTGTCATACTTTTCTAGAAGCCTGGCCAGGCAATGCATATAAATAGGCAGTTTTGAGAGTTGGAGTTGAGTTGTTAGCGAGAGTTAATAGTGAAAGTCGTAAGCTAAGTGAGTTCATGTTGTAATTTTGTTCCGTTGGTAATCGCTTGACATGCTGATGTAGCAGTCAAATGTTTGTCAACATGACGATTCATTAATGTGTGTGCGCATTGTGTATATAATTTGTAAATAACATAGTGTACACAGCATCCCGTGTGTGCGTCTTTGTGGTTACGATAACGTTTGCAGTCAAGGGATTTAATATGGTGTTTTTATTTCTCGTTACGACTACTATCGGATCAAAGTATCCGGACACCTACCTCAAACTGAATACAGAGCTTTTTGGTCACGTACTCTGTAACAGCCGACATAAAAGATGTTGCTGGTCCACTGCCTTCATCACAGCCCTGACTCTGCTGGAGAGATATTCTTCTAGGTGTCGGAATATGTCCATAGGAACGGCACCCCATTCTTCCCGAAGAGTCGTAGGAGAGAACTTGATGATGATGATGATGATGATGATGATGATGATGATGATGATGATGATGATGAATAGTGAGATCTGGAAGGAAGTCGCCGTTATAACTCATTCCACAGGTTTTCTATTGGGTTTAGGTCGGGGTTCTGGACGGGCCAGTGCATTTTAGAAGATTATTATCCTTAAACCACTGGCTTACAGAGCCCACTTTATACGGTACATGTTATAATGTTGGCAAAAGCAATGGTGGTCATCGAATTGATTTTCCATGGTAGGCAGTACGAAAGCATTCAAAATTCGTTGATATCTTTCTGAGTTTGCCCAGCCCTACAAGAGATCCGAGTTCATGCCATAAGAAATATCCCCACATCTCCTCCGAATTCTACTGCTGGTACTAAACATTCAGGTAGATGACGTTCCTCGGGCAGTCTCCGTCCAAATACTCCCATCAGATGGTCACAATTTATAACGCGATTCTTCACTCCAAATTATCTTTATACCATGCCAGGCGGCGCTTTTGATTAAAAGGGAAAACATTTCTTTTATGGGCAAATTCTGGACGATGAAACCTTATTTTTAATTACACACGCACCGTCATGGGACTGGCTGTACTCTGCGTAGCCCTTTGAGCTTCTCTGGCGATTTTCTAGCATCATCCTCTTTAATATTCTTTGGTCTTTGGACGTGATATGTAGCCGACCAGATCGTATCTGTGCTGTGGTTGTGCCCTCACGTGTTCGCTTTACAATTACATCGGTGACAGTCAATTTGGGTACAATCGTAAGATTAGAAATATCTTTTACAGATTTCCTGTTTATGTGGCAATCAATGATTGCCCTACATTGAAAGTCACAAAGCTCACCTGACTTAACCTGACTTGGCTGCTGAGGGCATTAACATCACTGGATGAGGTGAGTGAATCAGTGAACCTTTTATCACTCATCCTCGCCTCAAATCCGTCGTGCCCTAACGACCTCATGAATGTAAAATATGTGTATGTAAAAGTGTCTAGATATAGTTTAATCATTAAAATTATTTAAGGAGATCCATTTTATTTATTTATTTATTTATTTTATTTATTTACTCAACTTTTATCGTAATCGGATCAACCGCGTTGCGGCTTAACTGCCATATCAAAAACACTAAAAATGCACGAGTGTTAGGAGTTACAGTAATACAGAATTACAAAGGGTCGGGATAATATTGCCAGGATGATTATCTCATCAACGAAAAACTTGTTTTGAGAAACTTGAGAAGCAAAATAAAGCTTTCTCGGTACAAAAGCAGAGAATCATGACTGATTATTTTCAGAAACAGTAAAGTTAGGTAGTCTGAATATTTTTCTCTGCCTTATTAGATTCAACGAGAAGTGCTGTTTATTTTTCCATTTATTAATTGCGCTAAGCGCTAGTTTTACTGCGACGTATTGGGTAAGTTAATAAAAAAACAATACAGTAACTGTACTTTCAGTCCGTCTGTTCTATTTTTAACTTTTTGCGGGTTAACCGCTATTTTACATATCCGGGAAGCCTTAACCTTACATTATCCCGGTTAATCGAGAGTTGAGTGTATATATTAATTTAAGGTGTTTGTTGTATTCTTCTTCTCCTATTTCTACCGCTCCCCCCCCCCCCGCACACCCGTGGGGTCGCGGGTGTTTACTGTGTCGCACAAAGAAACCAAAAAATTGAAAGGTAGTTTTCAGGAAATAGCGCTTAAGGTAAGGCAAAAAGTGTGCTAAATAGGTGGCGTTCTAAGATGGCGCTGTGTTGACTCGCGCGCTCAGTTGTTGTGAATACATCGTGGTCAGGTGTATAGAATAACACATTTAATAATGGAAAAGAAAGATTGACGTCACACTCACACTTTTACCAGCTATATTACCCCTGAACTCTTAAATAGTGTCTCTTATTTCTACACCGTGTTATTACCAAACACCCCAAGTATTCCACGTCCTACTGAATAAAAATTATTATCCACATAACAAATGTGTTGTTTCTACTAAGTACGTACGGAACCCTTCAAAACCCTGCGGCCTACCGCCATTTTTTTAAAATTCCGGTACCATGTGTTGTATACAAGGAACTTGGTATACAAGGCACAACATAAAAGTTTATTGCTTCAACACATTTATACAATATGTACATGAAATAGAATGAAACTTTTCTTAAAGCTTGGTGAGTTGCACACGTTTAATGTTAATATAAGGTAGTAGGCTGAGGGCCTGAATAATATTTACATTTAAGATTCCTATATACATTCAATCTTGTCTTGATGAGACAGTCTGTTCAAATGAGAGAATGGTCTTGATAGTCGAAAACTGTCGGTCATGTATAATAACAAGTGGAACTTGTAGAGCGAGTTCGTATTAGCAGAATGCTAACAGGAGGCACGTAACTTGCAAGGAACTTGCGTTTAATGTTCATATATAGCAGAATGCTATTATTGGAGTTGGAGCACTGTAGGGGACTTGAGTGAGTAGCAGAATGCTTGGATGGGTGCTCGACGTGGCTACGGAATGCAGGATGAGTGAGGCAATGTCCAGAGGTGAAACCTCACGGCCAGGAATCAGTCCACCTATTCAGAACACATTTTTAAGAGGGTACCTCCGTGTCTGACTTGCGGTCTAATCTGGTCGTTGGACACTGTAGGAGTCCTGGAGAGGCGAGAAACGTTGCTCCTTTTATAGCGCTGGCTGACGTCCCCGACAATCACGTCAGCGCACTGTGGTCTGCCTCGTGGTCTCTGGAAACGTGGATGTGTCGGGCGGGCTGCGGAGATTGTTGTTTGCTAGTATACAGCAGTGTCCGGATAATTCTGATCGGATAGTTTCTTTCATAATTAACAGTTTTTCCAAAATACATTTTTGACATTTTTAATTCCTTTTTTTATAAAATTTAAGTAACATGTTAATGTAAATTCATAATTATGTAGATAATACTTCTTTTAAAAGCACTACGTATCGATTTTTTGTACATAATTTATATAAGGAGCTATACCGTACTAAAGTTTGTTTAATTTTTACGTTCCAAAATTCTGGACTTAAAAATCACTACTACTTGAAAAAATTCTGCAATCAAAAATTCCATAAGCAGGTTTCTTAATATAGCTGTGACACATATACCATACAAATTTTGTTACATTTGGCAGAATATTATGGGAGAAAAATGGGATTTAAATGTAAATTGGCAAACAAAGCATTATTACAATGATAAATTGTTTGAATTCAGCGGAATAACTTCGTGACAAGAAAAAAGAAACTCAATCCGTTCAATTTCAGTCATTAAAAAATTTCACCAAAATGATCAAAATTATATCGATTTTTAATAATAATAATAATAATAATAATAATAATAATAATAATAATAATAATAATAATAATAATAATAATAATAATAATAATATTTTTACGTCCCACTAACTACTTTTTAATGTCTTCGAAGACGCCAAGGTGCCGGAATTTAGTCCCGCAGGAGTTCTTTTACGTGCCAGTAAATCTACCGACACGAGGCTGTCGTATTTGAGCACCTTCAAATACCACCGGACTGAGCCAGGATCGAACCTGCCAAGTTGGGGTTAGAAGGCCAGCGCCTTAACCGTCTGAGCCACTCAGCCCGGCTATCGATTTTTATCCCCGGAGTGTCGCCTTAACATGTCCTCAATACGATATATCTACATAACACTTTGAAAGTCTTAAAATCACAAACAAAGCTAAGAAACATGTGTGCCACACAGATAGAAGAGATTAAAAGATATGTGGACAGGAGTTTTTCTCAAGAGCTGGAAGAAATTTACCAAGAACTTAGGGTTGCCGAAGAACATCTACATTCAAGAACAATAAGTACAATAGCGAATTAATTTCCAGGCTATTCCACTAGAGTGCGTGTATCCATGATGCTCATAAATAGCATGCGATTTTTCATTCTAAGTACTACGTGTTTTAAGAGGCGGCAATGCCAGAAGTATTTCGCGTAAGAAATTCTTCACCGCGCCAGTTTGTAATCAATTTCGTATTTATGCTACCATAAATATCAATGGACTGATCTAGATATCCAACCTGCTATCTTGGATACAAAAAGGGACCACCCAATAAACTGTAGGCTATTTCAAACTTGATATATCATTTTTAATCTTTACCAATCAAGTAAAATACACTGATTGACAAAATTAATGGATCACTTGAACTTTCGAAGGAAATTGCATGTTAAATTGTGAAACATTTGTTTTATTATTCACACTGATTCTTCTTCTTCTTCTTCTTCTTCTTCTTCTTCACAGTGCCGAATCAGGTCCCCCTGACGTTGGCGATCACTGTGCCGAATGCAGTACGATCTCTTGCTAGGTGGAAAAGTCTTTCAACACTGTGAATTCCAGTCCGTTCTTTGATGTTTCCAAGCCATGATGTTCCCCTCCTCGCGACACCTCTTCGACCCTGTATTTTGCCTTGTACAATCCGCTGTAAGATGAGGTAACGGTCATTTCTAACGATGTGGCCAAGGTAACAGATCTTCCGCAGTTTTATTGTTTGAACGAGTTCCCGACTTGCTCTTGCCCTTCTGAGTACTTCTTGGTTCGTTAGTCGTGCAACCCACGAAATCCTGAGCATCCTACGGTGGATCCACATTTCAAAGGCTTCCAAGCGTTTCACTGATATGTTCTTGAGAGTCCATGTTTCCACACCATATAGCAAGGCTGACCATATATAGCACTTGACCATCCTCTGTCTAAGTTTTAATTTAAGTAGTCACTGCAAAAGAAAGATTTTATTTTTGTAAATATTTTTCGTGCAAATATTTTTGTTTCTCAGGATCAAGTTGTTCAGTGACAACGGCACCCAGATATTTAAAAGTGGTTACTCTCTCAATCTGTCGGTTGTTTAGTTGTAAGCTTGCCTCAGCATTGGCACGTCTGCTGAAGATCATGAACTTGGTCTTGTTTACATTTATCTTTAGTCCCATGTCCTCGCTTACTGCACTAATATTATTGAGTGGGAGTTGGAGACCTTCAAAATTATCACACAAGTTGACTATCATCCGCATATCTTATGTTGTTAATTATGCCACCATTTATTTTTATTCCATATTGTTGATTTTCTAAAGCTGTATTGAAAATTTTATCCGAGTAAAGGTTGAATAACAATGGAGACAAAACACAACCTTGTCTAACTCCTCTTTGAATGGCTATCTCGTTTGTAGTTCGATTTCCGATTCGGACAACGGTCTTTTATTATTTTCATGAAAAAAGTATCTAAATAACCAAGAGTAGCAAGAACAGACCAATAACATTACTTAGACCACCTTTGGTGAAAATAATGAATGTAAATAATAAATCAAATGTTTCACAACTTAAAAAGCTTTTTTCTTTGAAAATTTAATTGATCCATTAAGTTTGTCGGTCAGTGTAGTTCTGATACAATACAACATTTTGTAGATGAATTGGTAACACTTTTAAAATAGCTATGCTTCGCATTTACAGTACTCTATATTTACAAGAAGAGGATAAGGGGGTGGGAGCAGGGTGTGGAGAGACCGTGGGGAAGAATCGTGCTTGCTTGTGAACAAGCTCAACCCCAAGGCTAATACCTTTCATCCATTGTCTGGTGTGCTAGCTCTGGTATTGTCCTCGTGGGATGGGTCTCCTTAACGAAGACTTTGATTGACCGCTTGTAAAAATGTCTTTTCTAGGGGATTAGAAACTCCAGTATCCCTCACCGCCGAGATAGGCTGTTAAACTGTCCTGTCCGCGCAGCTTATTCATAATGGAACGAGGATGGATAGCACAGACCTATTTCAGACAGCACAGGGAGGCCTGGCCTTCGGAATTCCATGGGCGACTTTGGATTAATTGCCGCGAGAGAAAGAAAGCGTGCGCTTCTGAAAGACGAGAAATAGAGATGAAAAAATAAATGAACAGTGGAAATAAAAAGGAAGTTTAAAAGCAAAAGAAGAAAGGAGGTCTTGAGATTGAAGGGATTCGTTTTCAGAGAGATTGTGCGAGCTTTATGGCTGGGAATGCCTTTGAGTGGGAGAGATATCAGAGGAAAGTGGTCGCCTCTTATTTCATTCGCACGCTTTTCACGAGTGGATTTCGTACACGAGGGAAGGAGAAGAAAGAGCGTCATGTTGACTCCTGGGCAGTTACTGTGAAAGGGAGCCATGTTTCACAAAGGAACCTTGTGAGTCTATTACTCAACAACCAAAAACACAAATACTGTTGATTAAATATAAAATAACGCAGTGTTTCTACGTCTAAGTAACGATACACGTTTAGCAGAATGGCGAAAACATCTTAGTAAAAATAGCTTATAAAAATAAAATGAGAAGGGTTTCTTCTTTTCTTCGTATTCACTCTGCGTTTGGACTTTGTTCTTGTACAAGTTTCAAACTAACTGTTTGAAGACCAATGTGTTAAATATTACTAGCAGTTTCCCGCTGGCTGTGCCCGCAGTGTACAAAGTATGGTGTTGTTCGTTACTATCCTCACGGATGTATTTGCAAAGTTTCGAGTTAATGAATATAAAGCACATGATCTGCTGTGGTAATAGAATGTAATATTATGTCAACAAAACACTTGAAAATACATCACACAAAGAAATTGAATTAAACGTTCCTTGGGACAACACTACTCGCCTACCAAGCTCGATAGCTGCAGTCACTTAAGTGCGGCCAGTATCCAGTATTCGAGGGTTCGAATCCCACTATCGGCAGCCCTGAAGATGGTTTTCCGTAGTTTCCCATTTTCACACCAGTCGAATGCTGGGGATGTACCTTAATTAAGGCCACGGCCGCTTCCTTCCATTTCCTAGCTCTTTCCTATCCCATCGTTGCCATAAGACCTATCTGTGTGTCAGTGCGACGTAAAGCCAATAGCAAAAAAAAAAAAAAAAAAAAAAAAAAACAAACCCACTACGCGCCGAACTGTTAAAAAGTCCTTCAAAGATCTTCGTCATGGAGCCAAATGTACTCATAACTTTTCTCATAAAATACGAATGTAAGTATTTATTACCCCAAAAGAAAGTGCCTGATCCACTGAGTGTTTTTAGACCAAAACGAACTGCGTATCTCAATTAGAACGAATGATATGATTGCTTCAATGAGAAAAAATGTTGAAATGAGACGTCAAATTGAATGTGCACTTATAACGTTCCTCAGAATCAACCAATTTGAATAGTTAAGAGCTGAAATGAAGGAGCTTGATCGATTCAGTGTTCTTAGGCCAAAACGAACTCCGTACTTAAATTAGAGTCTAAGATATGATTGCTTCAAAGAGACAAAAAATTGAAAAAATGAAATAATTTGAGGAGAGCTGGAGGTAAGCGATTTATAGTACCTTATAACAAATCTGTGCATGAATACCTTTCAGTAAAAAAAATTAAGAAAATCGACCGGATAGAATGGCCGGACTGATTGACTTTAGTTTTCATACATTTTTTAAATATATAGATATCATAATTATGTGTTTACCTCTTTGTCTATCTGCACGCTTATACAGGAAAAAATCGTTGGAGATATTTATACCAAACAATTTGACGAAGTGACAAAGCACCCATAAGAAATATGACCATCAAATATCAAACACACACATTACGAGAAACACCACGCGCAAGTACCCTGAGGAGCAGAGATAAAATGTTACATTCAATGAAGGCATCTAATGAACAGCACAAAGGATTGTAAGCAATATAGGAATATAATGTTAGTGACTAGTTTACCGCACTCTAACGTGCTTTTTAGACTTTCACTGCTGCCCTAATACTACTCTCCGGCTGGCAGTCGGACCTGACGATGCCTGCTAGAAGAATAGTGAAACGTCACACAGTTGCTATATTTAGTATATATCCGGATTATCTCAATTCTGATTAGATTGTAGTGAAAATGTGAAAGCCTTCTCTACGTGGTACCTTTCGAAGTATCAATAATCTTGCAATGAAAGTGAATAATTTTGTAATAGTGTGATAAAGAACTTTTAACGCAATTTGTGTTATTGCTTCTTAAAATGGCTTAGAGAAGAAAGATTCTGGCGGAGCCATATTTGGATTTTGCGTACGATGTAGTAGTTCTGGGTAGATTTATAAAAGATATGATAGCAGTAGCTACTCATATCGGTCTAAATATCAGTTGTGAGAAAATTACGTGTATGTTTTATATACATAAAAGTGAGAGAATGGGAAGCTGAAGAAGAAGAATAAAAAAAAAAGATTTTGAAGGACAGGAGTTTGAAGGCGTAGAACACTTCAAGTATGTGTTCTCTCATACGTACCTAACCAAAACATATTATTGCTGTTGTTGTAGAGCCATCAGTCCATGGAGTGGTTTGATGCAGCCCTCCATGTCACCCTATACTATGCTAACCTTTTCATTTCTATGCACGTACTACATTATACATTTTTTTGCTTCACGTCGCACCGACACAAATATGTCTTATGGCGACGGTGGGATAGGAAATGCCTAGGAAGTGGATGGAAGTGGCCGTGGCCTGGTGTGAAAATGGGAAACCACGGAAAACCATCTTCAGGGCTGCCGACAGTGGGGCTCGAATCCACTATCTCCCGATTACTGGATACTGGCTGCACTTAAGCGACTGTAGCTATCGAGCTCGGTGCATTATACATCTACACTAACTGTTTGTCATATTCATGCCTTGGTCTACACCTACCGTTCTTACCACCCACGCTTCCCTCAAAAACTAAATGAACAAGTCCTAGATATCTTAAGGTGTGTACTATCATTCTACCTCTTCCTCTGATTTAGTTTCGTCCAAATAGATCACCTCTCACCTATTCGAATCACCCTCTCTTCATTTCAAAGCATGTACTTATATCTATATGTAATTGATGTATTAGCAAATATACTAGGCTTTGAATTGTATTGACAAGGCGGATCTATAAATAATTAATAACAGTGAACTTAAAGGTGCTATTCGACCAGCGTTTACTGCCATTACTCTAGCAAATGTTGAGGAGAATATCTCACCGTGTATGGAAGACAGTCATATTCTGTTTTGAAAAAAGTCGGAAAAAGTCGTTACACTAAGATTGTAAATAAATACAAGGAAAATAGATAGGGGTGTAATAGGATTTTGTGTTCACCGTGTAGATTACAATGGACTGAAAAGTCGAGGAAGAACTAAGGACGCTGGGAATCGAGAGAAGAAAGAAAATGGTACTGTATGAAGGAGAATGAGGATCGATAATCAAGGTAAACGCCAAGGACCATACAGCTAGACGTAGAAGAATAAGGAAGATCAGGCTTCAGAGTTTGATCTACTTTGGTTAAACTAACAGGTATATTGTCTTGTAGAAATGTGCATTGAATAAACAAGCTTACTGGGAATCGTACCAGAAGCCGGTAAAACAATAACTGTCCATTTGGTGATATGGATAGTCTAACCATTGAGCCCTAATGTGGCCCCATTAGCCCCTAGGCACTGTCACTGCAGGACGCACGCTATAGTTTCTCAGAACTGTCAATGACACCCACAGATAGCAGCAACCAAACCAAAACCTGCGGTCGCCTGTTTCGCGGCCATCACGATTGTGAAATCCCGGTTTGTCATTAAGGCAATTTGCCGAGCGTTTGTAACCATGCATAAAAAAATTTTCAATATCAAATAATATGTATCGTTGGTGCGCCTCAAGAGCTCAAGAGATTTCGCGTGCTTCCCTGCCAAGCGGCAGACAAAAAAAGAGGCGGAGGATTACACGGCCCGAGGGCTCTCCGAATACAAATGAGAAACAACTCCTTATTTATAAACGAAAACAGATTATGTGATCCCATTTAAACCGCAGAGGATCTGTTAACAGCGTTCTACAAAAACACTGACAGAGAGTTGTGTTTCCTTTCCACCAGACCATAGACCTACCTGCTGTTGACGATGTCTATTGGGATTCACAGTGCAATCAAGAGAGCGACGTGCAGTATTAATTCAGAAACTACCAATAAATTATCAACGTTTTAGGCATCATATTTTTCTTTTAACAGACATAACCAATCAACTTTCAGTCTGACTCCTTGGCTGAATGGTCAGCATGGCTGGGTTGGAGACTTATCTCGTCCGATTAATTCTTCTGGCTCGGGGGCTGGGTGTTTGTATTTGCCCCAAAAATTTCCTCTTCATAATCAGACAACACAGCACACCACCAACCACCACAGAAACACGCAATAGTTATTACATCCCTCCACATAGGGTTGGCATCAAGACGGGCACCTGAGCGTAATACAGGGCCAAATCCACATGTGAGGCCCAGTTCACATCCGCGACCCAATAGGTGTGGGAAAAGCAGAAGGAGAGAAAAAAGAAGAAGTAGAAGACGAACCAGTGAACTTTCAGCAATTGCACGTTCTACAGAGTGATGATGGTTCAAGGGTTGGTAGTTATTTTTTAATGATAAAGGAAATCGGATTTCGATGACCTAATAAATTCCAAACAAAACCTATAAAATGACCTAAAATACTCAAGAAAAAACTTAAAATTAGAGAGAAAATGAGCCTAAGTATTTTCTCAAAATAGTAAGTATACGTGTCATCCACATTGCCTCTAATTCGAAATGGAGTGAATACAATTAATAAATATCTTCAATTAATAATAATAATAATAATAATAATAATAATAATAATAATAATAATAATAATAATAATAATAATAATAACACGTCTCACTAACTACTTTCCCTCTGTGGGTGGGTGCGGTAGAATTAAACCCACGGTATCCCCTGCTTGTCGTAAGAGGCGACTAAAGAGGCCCCAGGGGCTCTGTACTTTGGAGAGTGGATTGGGGACCACGGGGCCCTTAGCTAAGTCCTGGCAGTGCTTCCACCTACTTGTGCCAGGCTCCTCACTTTCATCTATACTATCTGACATTTCTTGATCAACACTTGTTCTTTTCTGACCCCGACGGTAATACGTATGGAGGCCTAGGGAGTCTCATTTTCACGCCCTTCGTGGCCCTTGTCTTCCTTTGGCCGATACCTTCATTTTTCGAAGTGTCGGTCCCCTTCCAATTTTTCTCTCTGATTAGTGTTATATAGAGGATGGTTGCCCAGTTGTACTTCCTCTTAAAACAATAATCACCACCACCATCACTAACTACTTCTACAGTTTTGCGAGACCCCGAGGTGCCATAACTTTGTTCCACAGGAGTTCATTAACGTGTCAGTAAATCTAGACATGAGGGTACCGAGCTCGATAGCTGCAGTCGCTTAAGTGCGGCCAGTATCCAGTATTCGGGAGATAGTAAGTTCGAACCCCACTATCGGCAGCCCTGAAAGTGGTTTTCCGTGGTTTCCCATTTTCACACCAGGCTGTACCCTAATTAAGGCCACGGCCGCTTCCTTCCCACTCCTAGCCTTTTCCTATCCCATCGTCGCCATAAGACCTATCTGTGTCGGTGCGACGTAAAGCAACTAGCAAAAAGACATGAGGGTGACGTGTATGAATACCTTCTGCGTACCACCGGACTGAGCTGGTATGAAAACCCTCCAACTTGAGCGCAGAAGGCCAGCGCTATACTTCCTGAGATACTCAGCCGATGAGAAGAATTAAGCACACGTGATTGAAAACTTCGGCTAGGCCGGGAATCGAAGGCCATGACGCTGACCATTCAGCCAAGAAGAAGGATTAAAAGAAGACGAAGCAGAAGCAAGCAAAGAAATAAGGTACTTCTTTTAAAGCAGAGAATATCAACGCACATTTTAGAATTTAGCTAAAGATTTTAGTGGACCGACATGATGAGAAAGTTGGGATACAATACTGCACCCCTAGCTTGCTTCAATCATATGAAGTAATGGTTTCAGTCCTGCTACTGTTGTAGCCTGAATTTCGGGCGTTTCACCCTAGAATGATCCATAGTTACTCTAGGGGAACATACAACATCATGTTTATGCGAGGAAACTATGTGATTTCAGCATAATGTTGACAATTATGACACGTGTATAAAACATTCTATAATATTTTATACTGATTCGGCGGTTCCTTTCCACGCATTCAGTACATGAACACTGTGAAAAAATCTACAGCCTGTTTCCAATCATTCGACCAGGTCAGGAATGGCATGAACGATGCCCTCATCTAGCGGCGAGGATAGGAATTTCGCTGGCTGCCGAAGCCTGCCGCACTCCTTTGGGGCAAAGATGCTATTGGCTTTACGTCGCATCGACACAGATAGGTCTTATGGCGACGATGGGATAGGACAGGCCTAGAAGTGGCAAGGAAGCGGCCGTGGTGTGAAAATGTGAAACAACGGAAAACCATCAACAGAACCGCCGACAGTGGGGTTCGAACCCACTATCTCCCGGATTCAAGCTCACTGCTGCGCGCCCCTAACCACACGGCCAAATCGCCCGGTGGGGCAAAGATGAACACTGTATTAGAGTCATATAATGGATAGAATGTTGACGGTACTTCGGTGGTAGTGTTAATGGGGATGAAATGTCGTATGGCTTTTTTTTTTTAGTGCCGGGATATCCCAGGACTGATTCGGCTCGCCAGGTGCAGGTCTTTCTATTTGACTCCCGTAGGCGACCTGCGCGTCGTGATGAGGATGAAATGATGATGAAGACAACACATACACCCAGCCCCCGTGCCGTAGGAATTAACCAATTAAGGTTAAAATCCCCGACCCGGCCGGGAATCGAACCCGGGACCCTCTGAACCGAAGGCCAGTACGTAGACCGTTCAGCCAACCAGTCGGACTTTAATGGGGATTATTCCTTAAGGTAAAACATAACGAGATTAATAATTCCTACTTAACAATAACGAGAGAGAAAAATGCAAGAGTTCTGACTATTCGAAGCATGAAGGATCGGCAAAGGATAGGGAATGGTTATGAAGGGCATGAATATGAAAGATCTGGTTAGGCTGCATGAACCAATACGGTCGATTTCAGAAGAGAAAAACAGTAGATCAAGCCGACCTCGCGGTGTAGGGTAGCGTGCCAGAATCTTACCCGGAGGCCCCGGGTTCGATTCCAGTAGAGTAGCCAGGATCGGCTGATGTTATGGTGGGGAGTGTTGTAGTAACAAAATGATGGTAGAACACAATGAAATTTCATGAATGAGCACTGATACAAGTGAATTACAGGTTTGTTTGTTCTACAATTACAGTATGTCTCTGAATGTTTATTTAGTTGTAAAAATTCCATGCCGGGAGGGGGGGAGGGTTCTAACTCCCAGTAACCCCCGTGGCTCCCTTTTCGATTCCCAGCCAGGCCTGGGACTTTACCTGGATCTGTCGGATGGTTCGAGGTCCACTCAGCCTAGGTAATTATATTTAAGGAGCTATCTGACGGTGAGATGGCGTCCTCTGTCTAGAAAGCCAAGAATAACAGACGAGAGGATTCGCCGTTCCGACCACATGTCACCTCGTAATCTGCAGAGCTTCGGGCTGAGCAGTGGGCGCTTGGTAGGCCATGGCCCTTCGGGGCTGCCGTGCCACAGCGTTTACAAGAGTAGATCACGAGGAATCTGACAGAAAAGTTGGAAACGAGGAGCCGAGAAAAAAGAATGGCAGACAAGTTGGGAACCCCATTTTACAACAGGCGGGAAATCCCGTGAATAATTTATATCCACTATCCACAGGGATTTTCAGTTTTTTAGTGTGTGTACAATGCAATTCGAATAATGCTCTACCTCTTGCCTGGTTGCTTGGCTGAATGGTCAGCGTAGAGATCGTCGGCTCAGTGGGTCATGGGTTTGATTCCCGAATGGATTTGGGATATTAACCCAAACTGGTTGATTCCCCTGGCTGAGAGTTGAGTGTTTGTGTCCGTTTAAATGCACATATTTTCATTTACATAACAGGCCAAATACCGCAGAAACATGCAATATTGAACTCATCCCTTCTACATGGGACTGATGCCAGAAAATACATTCGGCCGTAAATCTGAGCGTAATCCGGATGTAATAAAATGCTCAAGTAATAGGAAAAGGGGCGAAGAAGGAGAAGAAAAAATGGTTTGCTCTTAATAAGGCAAAAAATGTGTGTCTCAGAATAGTGATTACTTGAACTCATCCACGTCCATATGTCGCTTATTCTGTATCAGAGTGAAATTTCCAATTAGAAAATGCAAAGTAAACATAAAAATCCACGGTTATAGACCTCCAAGCAAGCAAATCAATGTTTAAAACACCCTAAGGAAGTGAGCTACGAATTTTAAGTAAATAAAATTGTACCGGGCGGTACACCTCTACACCGTTTATTTAAAAGTTGCGCCAGTTGAAACTCCTCTTCTGGAGGAAGGTTGAACTTTATCTACTCTATTAATTCTCTACTTTCTCAGAAGATGTCACCACGTGGAAAATTTTGAGTTTTTGAACTGTGTCACTTTTGATGTGTTTTTGTTTCGCTTGAAGTAAGAAGGGTGAACTTTCTCTTCTAGAGGACACTACTGAAGATCAACAATAGTGCACCCTAGTGCGGAGTCGAAGAACTATTTTGTTGGAGAAATTTTTATTTCAAAAGTTTGTGTTTTGTTAAATTTCTTTCTGTTATTGTTTAAGTTGGCTGTATACCCCTCTTTTTCCCCTTGTTTTAGATTTATCCAATCCCGAATTTCCTTTAGTAATTTCTGACCATTCTAGTGTATCTTCCCCCAACTTGTATCTGTTGCGGGGTCCTATCCAATAAAAACATTGTGGGCGGGTGTTTTCATTCCCCTAACGCCTAGAAACTTCCGCGAGAGTATATAAACTGCTGATTTTAGGGTCTCCGGGCCACTTCTGTTCCATCTTTCAGTGTATTAAGTACATAGCAGGAGGCGGGAAGCGCCTCTTTCTTCGGCAGCGGTCAACAATAAGGTAATGGCCGATTAATAAATTCTTTCTTTTCTTGCTCAGCAGTTTAACTTTCGGGGCGGGTTCTAAGCGTTCAACCATGTAACCTTTTCCTAAAATGTAAAAACAACTGGTATCTATTCTATTTTAAAACGACATATCGGGATAGAGAGTGCTTAACCCTCTCGAGCTCCCACTCACATCGTCTTGAGGTGAACTTATTCTCTCAATCTATTCTTCCGTAATGTAATGTAAATTGCTATTAAGTCACCTCTGTAGTATGGGATTAGCCCTTGTAATAACGGCCTAGTGCCAAAGTAGGTTTTAAAATCAAAGTGTATTAGGAGTGCAAGTTCGCCTCCTCTCAAATTGTTTTAGAGGTCATTTAATTAACCTGCTTTTCATTTAATAAACCTCAGTAGATTGGGTATTTTACCCCTGTGTTTATGTCCGTTGAGGACAACTTGAAGGTGGAGTTTGGTGTGGCCTGGGAGAGGCTTAAATTAAAGAGCGTGTGGCTCTTTTGGAAACGGAGTGTTGTATGCCTCGAGAAGGCTTTACTGTGTAATTTGGAGCAAGTGCTCCAGGGTTTGATTGGGGTCTTCTGCCCCGTTGTTAAAATTTGTATATCGGAAAGTTGGGCTAGTTGCTCAAAAATTGTGAACTCAGGGCTCGAAGCCCAAACTCTGTAATCCCTGTAATTGTACATTTCAAATTGTGTTTCGGCTACCTAGTACCTGTTCTTTGTTATTACTTAATTTTGAAAAGAAAATATAACCTGGTTAAATTTTATTTAGTTTCTCTTCCGTAGCTTGAGACCCGTTCACGCCCGCACCTTCTTTCTCCTCTACCTACCACTAAAATACGGTAACAAGTGGTAGCAGAGCGTGGTTGAATGGGTCTCAATTTAGCCCCTTTTGACGGCTAAACATTGTTTGTTCCGAACTCTAACTATTTTCCCAGTTGCTGGAATTTTTTGAGTTTTTCCATATTGTTCTGTCACCATGCCCGGCCCTCGCGATGTTCTCCTTCTTAACTATTTGCGCAAGGAGGAGTTGATCTATGAATTAACTATCAGAAATGTGCAATCTGGAGGCACGGTTGCAATAGACACTAACAAGCTTAGAGAGTCCCTTGATTTGCCCATTTCCATCCCCAATTTGGGAGAGAAAGAAATTGACGACTCTCTTTCCATGATCACGGAGAATATTACTGGGCTAGCTTCTGTAGTTAGTTTTTTGACGAAAATGATCCGTCTCCTAACCAAATTAAGCGTGTGCAAGGCAGGCTATATCATTTTTCGAATAGGGTTAACGATCTGTTGTCTCTAAAACTGAATGACGTTCAGAGGAAGGAAGCTAGTACGCTCCTGGAAAATATTTCCGAGTTATCTAGTAAGGTCACTCAATTGTTAACTGGGGAAGTTCCTCCCAAATCTGATCAACCCACCATAGTGAATCCAGGTAGTGAGGAAGCGCCTCCCAAGGGAGAAGTTAATAGGATAACCGTTGCTGCTCAAACTATCCCTGCCCCATTGGACAACGAATCTGAACGTCGTGCATCATTGAGTAACATCAGTTCTGAATTGACTTCCTTGCCATTGAAACCTTTACCTACTATGTCACCCGGATTTAGTAGCTTGCCTCATCCATTGGCAATGTTGCTCAGAGGTATATCCAAGTTTTCTGTTAATACCACCAGTGACGTAATTTCATTTTTAAGATTTCTAGTGGAATTTCAGGATCATGCCCTTGTTTTTTCTCTGTCTCCATGTCAAATCTTGCAAATTATCTATCCGTATGCTATTGGTATTCTCTCCGACAAAATAGTAAGAGCCATAGCTGAACAGTCATCCATCGAAGATTTTCATGCACATCTACTTGCTAATTTTATTCCTGCCCGCGCAAGGTCATCTCTGATTCAGAAATACTATTATCGAGTACAGAGGTTGGATGAAAACTTGGCTGATTTCATACAAGACATTAAGTTTTATACCAGGGTGTTTGCTCTTCACTTCCCTGAGGATCAAATTGTACAAGCTATTGTGGAAGGCATTTCACCATCTTATAGGTCATACTTGTGTTTTGCGGCGTGCCCGCAAACTTTCTCTGAACTTGAAGCGTTGGCCGTCTCAGCGGAAGGAGTTAGATACGCCGATTCTTTGCGTGTAGCGAAAGAACCCCCGCCTTCCTTTAGTAACACTCGGCCTCCACCTCGCCGACCAGTCACGCCCCGTAAATGTTATGCTTGCGGGTCGCCTGACCATCTGCGCAACAAGTGTCCGCTGATCAAGTCAAGTGGGACGAGGAATGGAGCCGGGTCATCACAAGGCTGTTTTAAATGTGGGGCTTTCTCACATATTGCCAAGAATTGTCCCAACTCAAATAGCACCCCCTCCTGCTCAACTTCTGGTGCAAATTCCACCTATGCCAATAATAAAAAGTGACTAGTGGCTTCGGCTGAGTCGACTAATCCACCTTCCCGAGACTCAGCCCCTAGGAAACAGATTGTAAATGCAGAGAACGATCAGCCTTCAAATTCATTTTTTGAATGCCCTAAAGAATGTCTTAGGATTGCGGCGGATACCCCCGCACCTGTTCCTTTTCTTAAGATTGAGGTAAATAACGAGCCTATAACAGCTCTCTTAGATTCAGGCAGTGTTTGTTCGATTATTTCGGCTGAATGGTATTCTAAATTGAAATCGGTTTGTAAACTTCCTGACTATGTCTCTTCTCCTGTTCAATACGTTTCGGCTAATTCATCTCCATTAGAAATTCTAGGTTCCTTACTGGTCAAAATTCATGTTTTTAAGTTTACGTGGAAAATTAAATTGTTTGTGGCCAAGCAATTGTCTTGCCCCATTATATTGGGAGCTGACTTTATTTCTCACACTGGTCTTGTGCTCGATCTGCAGTCTAGGTCGTGCACATTCAAATTTGCTTCTAGTTGTAAAATCCCACTATTAAAGTGTAATTCTGTGTCATGTTCTTCTATTTCGCCTACCCAGGATGAGATGTTGTTAGACCTTAGACATCTACCTGAGGAGCAGGCTGATAGTATTCGCAAACTGTGTCAGTTGTTTCCCGAGGTGTTCTCTGATACTCTTGGTGTTACTGACCTTATTGAATACAAAATTGAGGTTACGGATTCGATTCCTGTCCGTTTTCCACCGTATAGGCTATCTCCACCTAAAATGAAGGCTCTGAAGGAAATCATCGATCAGATGTTGAAGGACGGTATTATTAGGCCCTCTAAGTCAGCGTATTCTTCGCCTATTTTTCTAGTACCGAAACCCCAAGGAGGCTTCAGGCCTGTCATTGATTACAGGGCTCTCAATCGGAAGGTGGTGTTACAATCTGTGCCCCTTCCCGACCTTCATTCTTGTTTTTCATGGTTTCGTAAGGCCAAGTTCTTCACCATCTTGGACTTAAATCAGGCCTATAATCAAATTCCCCTTGCCGAAGAGTCTAAACATTTTACAGCGTTTGCCACGGACTGGAATTTATATGAATACAACCGCGTGCCTTTCGGGCTCCCCACGGGAGCAGCTGTGCTCACTAGGCTGCTAGATAGGGTCTTCTCCGACATCAAATTCGAGTACTTATATCACTACTTAGATGATGTCGTAGTATTTTCAGAGACTTTTGAAGAACATCTAGATCATCTGCGAGAAGTTCTTGATCGCCTTCGTAAGGCTGGGTTAACTGTTAAGTTGTCCAAGGTTGCCTTTGCTAAGCCCTCTATGTCATTCCTAGGGCATATTGTGTCACCCGATGGTGTAGCAGTTGATCATTCTAGAACACAGGCCATCCGTGATTTTAAACCTCCCAAGGACATTAAAGGTATCGCCAGGTTCATTGGTATGGTGAATTTCTTCAGAAAGTTCATTCCTAACTTTGCTAATAGAGCGGCGCCCTTAAACCTTCTTCGTAGGAAAGGCATCAAATTCGAGTGGGGACCTTCTCAACAAGCCGCTTTTGAAGACCTTAAATTAGCTCTTTGTAATGCCCCTGTACTTGCTATGCCTGATTTCTCGAAGAAATTCATCGTCCAAACCGACGCGTCGTCGTCAGCAGTAGCTGCAGTCCTTCTTCAAGAGACTGAACTAGGGAGGCGACCCATCGCCTATGCGTCTAGGACATTGTCGGCTCAAGAATCCAAGTATTCCATCTATGAGCTCGAAGGTTTGGCAGTCTTATTTGCCTTAGAAAAGTTCCGTCTCTATCTGGAACACGTTAAATTCGACCTGGAGACAGATAATCAAGCCTTAAGCTGGGTCTTAGGTAGGCCGCGTCGTACTGGTCGTATAGCCCGCTGGGCTATTCGTATTTCCGCCTTCCAGTTTGATGTTAGACATATCAGAGGTACCGAAAATGTTGTTGCTGATGGACTCAGCCGTATGTTTCATAACGACGTAGAGACCCACGAACCGGTCGACAGTTCATCACCTTCCGAGTCCATACTATCTGGTGTTAATGCCATCTTAACAGATGCTCCCATGCTTTTTAGGGATATTGAGAAATACCAACGTGAAGATCCGACGCTGGCTCCGATAATGGAAACCCTTTCTTCTGGGGAACATGTTGTCCCTTATGTTCTGAGGAATGGTGTTCTATGTTGCCCTTCGAGGCATGATAAGATGATGAAAGTTGTTGTTCCAGCAGTTCTTGTACCTATGATTTTCAAGTATTATCATGAGACCCCATTGGGGGGGCATCTGGGTATTTTTAAAACTCGTGAAAAGATTCGTGACATGTTCATATGGAAAGGTATGGACGGTGAAATTCGGGAACTTGTAAAAGCTTGTAAATCTTGTTTGATCAGTAAACCCACCATGTCCACTAAAGTAGGCCTTTTGTCTTCGCATCAAGCGTCGCGCCCCATGGAACGTCTGTATATCGATTATGTAGGACCCTTCCCCCAGTCAAAGGGAAATGCCAACAAATTCATCTTTGTATGTGTAGATGGTTTTACCAGATTTTCTTGGTTATTTCCGACTAAGCTGGCTACCGCTCAGTCCACCATTACCTGTCTAAATTCTATTTTTGCTTCTTTTGGTCCGTGCCAATATATTGTATCTGATAATGCTAAGGCGTTCACATGAAATCTTTTTCGTAAATTCTGTTTTGACTTGTCCATCTCCCATGTAACCACTTCTGCTTATTACCCTCAACCATCTCTGGCTGAACGGGTTAACCGAAATCTCAGGTCCGCACTTATTGCCTATCATCATGAAGATCATTCTAGGTGGGACACGTCCCTGCATTGGTTAGCTTTTGCTTTGAATTCGGCGGTTCATGAATCACACAAGTTTACTCCAGCTTCTTTGATGTTTAAGTTTGTTCCCAACACGCCGCTCTCTAACCTCTGGTCTCTGAGTGACATTCTGCCCGAGACAATAGATCCGGATAATATTAAAGATCTTTGGAAGAAGGCTAAAGCCAATCTTAAGGTATCTCATGAAAAGGTTAGGGAAAGGTATGATCGTGGACGGAGACCCACCCCTTTAAAGGTAGGTGACCAAGTAATGGTCAAAAATTTTGTTCCCGCGGGCAAGCTTGCCCCCAGATTTCAGGGGCCTTGTATCATTCTCGATTTTCTTACGCCGGTTACCTTATTGTTAAGTAATCCAGCCACCGAGAGGATATTTAGAGTTCACCTGTCCCAGGTGAAGCCGGTGTAATTTCTGTGTTAACTTGCTTTATATTATTTTGAAAGGATATGAAGGTTATATTTTTTTTGAGTTTCACTATTAAGGCATTCTGCACTACCTATAATATTTTGTTTCAGATGTAAGCATTTTTGTAAAACCTGTCCCGACCCGTTAAACTGCCATTCTGTCCTTTCCACGGCCATTACCACGCTCCCGTCTCCTGCTCCACCTTACACTGTGGCTTCATAATATTTAATGCCATGGATATCTACACGCCGCTGGCCCCTCAACCTCTCCATAATGCCTGTACCCTCAATGAAGACGATGGTCCAACACAATTCTGCCGCCTAGCTTTAATGTTTCAGTGCCCCCGCAGCCGCGCAGCGCCGTGCAGCAACTGGGGAGGGGGATGGGCCCCCTCCTCTCCAGCGAGGCCGACATGTGCACGGCGAGCCGGAGCTCTCCTCCCGGCCAAGGCGGATGTGCGGCGCACGACCTGCTACTGGCCCGCAGCCTGTACATGTTCACCGCGGGCGCGGCGTGTTTCAACACCTCTGCTCCCCTCATAGTGCGGGCGAGCGGTATCTCAGGGTACTTAAGGGGTCCGAGCGGCCTCCTTTTGGACGCAAGCTGCAACGGCCGGTCCGGCCATCCAACTTCATCAACATCAACTACATGGACAGTTACTATAAGAGATAACTACACTTGGGAATTCAACAGCAATATTTGGTGGACATTGCAAATTTTTCCTTCACTTTTAAGTATTAAAAGCTTATCTTCAGAAATTCAACTTCTATAAACATAAAGACTTTACTTCACCTGCAACAACAAAATTTTGGAACCGAATTAAGAAATTTCTCAAATACTTCTGCAAGTTATCTTAATCTCAACATCAAAACTTGGAACTTATTTTCAAACAAAAGTTTATGTTCTTCTGTGTTACCCCTTGGAGGAACTTTTGGGGGGGGGGAGGTCTGTACCGGGCGGTACACCTCTACACCGTTTATTTAAAAGTTGCGCCAGTTGAAACTCCTCTTCTGGAGGAAGGTTGAACTTTATCTACTCTATTAATTCTCTACTTTCTCAGAAGAAGTCACCACGTGGAAAATTTTGAGTTTTTGAACTGTGTCACTTTTGATGTGTTTTTGTTTCGCTTGAAGTAAGAAGGGTGAACTTTCTCTTCTAGAGGACACTACTGAAGATCAACAATAGTGCACCCTAGTGCGGAGTCAAAGAACTATTTTGTTGGAGAAATTTTTATTTCAAAAGTTTGTGTTTTGTTAAATTTCTTTCTGTTATTGTTTAAGTTGGCTGTATACCCCTCTTTTTCCCCTTGTTTTAGATTTATCCAATCCCGAATTTCCTTTAGTAATTTCTGACCAATCTAGTGTATCTTCCCCCAACTTGTATCTGTTGCGGGGTCCTATCCAATAAAAACATTGTGGGCGGGTGTTTTCATTCCCCTAACGCCTAGAAACTTCCGCGAGAGTATATAAACTGCTGATTTTAGGGTCTCCGGGCCACTTCTGTTCCATCTTTCAGTGTATTAAGTACATAGCAGGAGGCGGGAAGCGCCTCTTTCTTCGGCAGCGGTCAACAATAAGGTAATGGCCGATTAATAAATTCTTTCTTTTCTTGCTCAGCAGTTTAACTTTCGGGGCGGGTTCTAAGCGTTCAACCATGTAACCTTTTCCTAAAATGTAAAAACAACTGGTATCTATTCTATTTTAAAACGACATATCGGGATAGAGAGTGCTTAACCCTCTCGAGCTCCCACTCACATCGTCTTGAGGTGAACTTATTCTCTCAATCTATTCTTCCGTAATGTAATGTAAATTGCTATTAAGTCACCTCTGTAGTATGGGATTAGCCCTTGTAATAACGGCCTAGTGCCAAAGTAGGTTTTAAAATCAAAGTGTATTAGGAGTGCAAGTTCGCCTCCTCTCAAATTGTTTTAGAGGTCATTTAATTAACCTGCTTTTCATTTAATAAACCTCAGTAGATTGGGTATTTTACCCCTGTGTTTATGTCCGTTGAGGACAACTTGAAGGTGGAGTTTGGTGTGGCCTGGGAGAGGCTTAAATTAAAGAGCGTGTGGCTCTTTTGGAAACGGAGTGTTGTATGCCTCGAGAAGGCTTTACTGTGTAATTTGGAGCAAGTGCTCCAGGGTTTGATTGGGGTCTTCTGCCCCGTTGTTAAAATTTGTATATCGGAAAGTTGGGCTAGTTGCTCAAAAATTGTGAACTCAGGGCTCGAAGCCCAAACTCTGTAATCCATGTAATTGTACATTTCAAATTGTGTTTCGGCTACCTAGTACCTGTTCTTTGTTATTACTTAATTTTGAAAAGAAAATATAACCTGGTTAAATTTTATTTAGTTTCTCTTCCGTAGCTTGAGACCCGTTCACGCCCGCACCTTCTTTCTCCTCTACCTACCACTAAAATACGGTAACAAAAATAATAAAATATGAAAATATATTCTTTATTTCTAAAACTTACAATACTTTTCTTAATCATCGTCATCCGGTCAATTAGATTAGCAGTTTGCCTTCTTCTGCCACTACGAGCGCTAATGAGAGTCAATGCTTTGTTTCACTTCAAGCACCACTATGAGCGCTAATGTGAGTCAATGCATTGTTTCACTTCAAGCACCACTATGAGCGCTAATGTGAGTCAATGCATTGTTTCACTTCAAGCACCACTATGAGCGCTAATGTGAGTCGGTGCATTGTTTCACTTCAAGCACCACTATGAGCGCTAATGTGAGTCAATGCATTGTTTCACTTCAAGCACCACTATGAGCGCTAATGGGAGTCCATGCATTGTTTCACTTCAAGCACCACTATGAGCGCTAATGTGAGTCAATGCATTGTTTGACTTCAAGCACCACTATGAGCGCTAATGTGAGTCGGTGCATTGTTTCACTTCAAGCACCACTATGAGCGCTAATGTGAGACAATGCATTGTTTCACTTCAAGCACCACTATGAGCGCTAATGTGAGACAATGCAGAGTTTCACTTAAACCCTTGCAACTACATTCAGTGTGGACATTTTTCAAAATATAAAAAAAACCACCTGAGGATACTGATCCAAAGGACACACAGTACGGAAAGAATTATGCAAATTAGATTTATTTGGCTAGGATTTGAATCAAGAAGAAAACTAGTAAAGAAACAAGAGATTTTATGCTTTTTTCGGAACTGCATTTAGGAAGGAAGTTATTTTCAAAAATGTTTTTAAATGTTTGATAGAGTTATCCAAGATTCACAACTCGAAACCCTTCCGGAACCTTAGACCTTCAACATTCGGCACAATTGAGAAAATAGCTATATTTTACGTTTTTGTAGTATGGGCACGCCTACTGCGTTTGCTAAGAAATGTTTTCAAGATTAAAACGATGCTTTCGTATTTTTGTTTGATTCCTTTAACCTTGTATTGATGTATTCCTGTCTATGACGTGGATTTCCATTGCCTGATAAGCCATGTGCACACACAGGTGTGGAGCTACATGCTAATAGGCTATTGCAGTGCCACGTAGTGACATTATTTATTCTTCGTTAGACGTTATCACGTTTAGGGTTCATATGTTCCTGTATTCAAAGTAGGTAAATTATGTACAGACCGTACGATAGTGGTATTTCATAATGAGTAATACTGAACTGGCCAAGGAAGAGAAGAACTACATTGTCACTAATTTACTGTAAAGTGGAGTTTCACTAATGATTTGTAAATAATGCTATTATTCTGAAATCTTCCAATATAGACTTATGCCTTTCAGTGTTCAGACAAAGCCTCTGAATTGCCTATCGCCTCCACAATTCTCTATTTGTATCTAGCTCTGTGGCTTGAATTAGTTCCATATCTCTTATCATTAATATCTTAACAAGGAAACACAACTCTCCAGGGTTGGTTTTTCCCCTCGGACTCGGGGAGGGATCCCACCTCTACCACTACCGCCTTCAGGGCAGTGTCCTGGAGCGTGAGACTTTTGGGAGGAGGTCCAGTACCTCGCCCAGGCGGCCTCACCTGTTATGCTGAACAGGGGCCTTGTGGGGGGATGGGAAGATCGGAATGGATAGACAAGGAAGAGGGAAGGAAACGGCTATATCCTTAACTTAGGTACCATCGCGGCATTAGCTTGGAGGAGAATTGGGAAACCAAGGAAAACTACTTCGAGGATGGCTGAGGTGGGAATCGAGCCCCCACCTCTACTCATTTGACCTCCCGAGGCTGAGTGAACCCCGTTCCGGCCCTCGTACCACGTTTGAAATTTCGCAGCAGAGCCAGGAATCGAACTCGGGCCTCAGGGGAAGGCAGCTAATTACACTAACCACTAAAGTTCTAACTTTCAAGTATTAAAGAATATAAACGTAATTTAAACAAATGTTTCTGAACAATTTTCATCAATTTTTTTAAAAAGAGGGTGAATTGAATGAATCTGATAACGATATTTCAAGAACAAAACACGTCATTGTTTGTTTTATTACACGTATGATATACTGTTATAAGAGTCATATTTAATGTTCGACACACTGAAAAGCTTTAAGGTTACATCGCATCATTAAATGATGTCCGGCTCCATAGCTAAATGGTTAGCTTGCTGGCCTTTGGCTCAAATGGTGCCGGGTTCGATTCTTGCCCGGCTCGAGGATTTAACCTTCACTGGTTAATTCCAAAGGCTCGGGAGCTGGATTTGTGTGCAGTCTTCAGGTCATAGATTCGCAGGTCCCCTATACGGCGCCTACTCGAAAAACCTGCACCAGGCCTATTATTGTTATTGTTATTATTATTATTATTCTTATTATTTAATCATTAAAATTGAGTCTAACCACTGCCACGTTTGTCTCCCTTTACTTCCCTTTCCTATCCACGTGCCTCGCATGGCCCTACCACCATAGTTGATTCATATCTACACAAAGGGCAATGCGTCTGTGGTGAAGTGTTTGAGAGGGCAGCGAAACCCGATTTTGCGAAATGAAATTTACACTCTCTTGCTATCTAAACTCCGAGTTTAAATTCTAAGAGGAGAGTCTGAAGCCCTTTCGAGTGGAGTACAGACGGAAAGACTTTCGAAGTGACCATACAAGACTAGCAAAATGTATTCACTTGTGCTAATCGTCTCTAAAATATGACGTGCATCTCGCTTATCGAGAGAATTAAGAATTATTCAAAGACGCTGCCACTGTCGGCATAAACAACAATTCAGCAGCGAGTGACCACCACGAGAGAAGAAGTATGTTTCACACAGGTAGTACACCTGCTAATTGTCATCTACGATTTACGAGCATGGAGCCTCGCGTGTACGAGTGTGTGTGTGTGTGTGTGTGTGTGTGTTGGTCAGTTAGATGTGTGGGTATTGAAATGCGACGAAATGTGATGTAATTGGCAGCAATTGAAATTGAAGGGGAAGATGTATGGACTCCACACAGAGACTTCGCACCTTCTCATTATTTACGGTTTCTTTTAACGAAGGAGCAGTTGGGGCTTAGGCACGCCCAAAGGCACTCGTAGAAAGGAAATAGTATACAATCGATGAATGAATAATTCTTCCAGGACCGCCCACATGATCACTCCTATTTGTTCACTGCCACAGGCCGCATTCTGTGCGTAACTGCGAGCAGGGAAGTGGTATACGACAAAGATACAAGAGTATGAGAATTATGATAAATACGAGGGCCATCCAGAAATTAAGTTTCCCTACCTTTAAGAAAAAGGCAACAAAGCTACATAAAAATCCTTATTCGCACCCGATAGAGCAAAGTTGGAACTATTTTTGGACATAATCACCGCCAGAATTGAGACACTTGTCACATCGCGGGATTAACTTTTGTATGCAGGTGTCGTAGAAGTCTACCGCCTGGGAAGAGAACCAGCGTATGGTATTCGTCTTCAGCTATTTGTCCGTACGAAAATCCTGACAGGTGGACAGGAATTTCTTGAGGCGCAAGAAAAGATGAAAATCACTTGGAGCAAGATCAGGACTGTATGGTGGATGATCAAACACATCCCAGCGAGCTCCTGCAGGGCAATTGCTGAGCGCAGAGCCGTATCTGGACGAGTATTGCCATAGGTCCGCAAAACACCTGCTCTGAGCTTTCCACGCCTCTTATTTTGAATGGGTCATCGCAATTCACGTAGAAACTTTATCACAGACCGAACCTCGCAGGCGGCGGAAGAAAGGATACGAGCCGTCATTCCGAGCCGTTGCTGCTACGCTACTGACACCAGGCGATCTGAGAAACAGAATATAAATCAAATATTTCAAAACCATACGAACATTTTAGTACTCAAAGTGACAGCAGTCTTTTCGGGGATGTGGTTGGGAATATATTGTTCCAGCATTAAAGAAACTGATTAATTCCTAAGGACTAGATTTCAAACAGCCGGGCTGAGTAGCTTAGACGGTAGAGCGCTGGCCTTCCGAGCCCATCTTCGCAGGTTCGATCCTGGCATAATTCAAAAACACACACACACACACACACACACACACACACACACACACACTCTCTCTCTCTCTCTCTCTCTCTCTCTCTCTCTCTCTCTCTCTCTCTCTCTCTCTCTCTCTCTCTCTCTTTACAATTTGCTTTAAGTCGCACCAACACAGAGAGATCTTATGGCGACGATGGGATAGGAAAGGCGAAGGAGTGCGAAGGAAGCGGCCATAGCCTTAAGGTACAACCTCAGCACTTGCCTGATGTGAAAATGGGAAACCAAGGAAAACCATCTTCAGGGCTGCCGACAGTGTGGCAAATGCAAATTTTACCAGATGCCATATTGTGGACGGGATCATATATACACATGCATAGTAAGTGAGGCAGAAATCTCTGAAACATACCTGTACGTTGATAGATCATATGACACATGCAGTAACGAACGTAGGTGTGTACTAATAAAATTGTTAATATCCAAGAACTAAATTCTGAGTGTAAGGTCTATACCTTAATTGATCTTGATAGACTAGGGTTAGATATGTCGTAACCAGCTCAACAATATTGAAAGAAATTGTTCGATACTGCATTCCAACAAATAAACCAATATTGGCTAATTTAGAAATGGTGATCCATGTCTTACTTTTACCTCTCTGTTCTAAATCCTCTACTAAACATATCTTCGGTGCTCTTGCAAACTGCAAAACAAATTACAGAAGCAAGTTACAAACTCACATCTCTGGCGCATTAATGGATGTAAGAAAGGAAACTGAATTAAATGACAGGCGCGTTAATTTTCAGCTTGACAACAACGGTGATTAGGAGCAGTGCGTGGAAGGAATGAAGTTTACTTTCGGAGAGTGAATACAATACGTAATTAAATTTCCACAACCGATTTTATGATGTAAATTTGCTTTAAATATGTTTATTATACTGTATTGTAATCTGGAGATCTGGAGAAATTGCAGAATGGCATGGACGGAGTCTTGGTTAAGGAGTGCAAGATGAAAATAAATAAGTTCAAAACAAAAGTAATGGAGTGCGGAATTAGAAAATTAGAAAAATGTTTTTGAAGACTTTCGTCTGGAGCGTGGCATTGTATGGAAGTGAAACATGGATGATAACTAGTTCAGAAAGAAAGCAAAGAGAAGATTTTGGTATGTGGTGTTAGAGAAGAATGCTGAAGGTGAGATGGATAGTTCGAATCACGAATGAAGGGATGTTGTTGTTTGAGTCATCAGTCCGTAGACTGGTTTGATGCAGCCCTCCATGCCACCCTATCCTGTGCTAACCTTTTATTTCTACGTAACTATTGCATCCTACATCTGCTCTAATCTGCTTGTCATATTCATACCTTGGTCTACCCCTACCGTTCTTACCACCTACACTTCCTTAAAAAACCAACTGAACAACTCCTGGGTGTCTTAAGATATGTCCTATCATTCTATCTCTTCTTCTCGTCAAATTTAGTCAAATCGATCTCCTCTCACCAATTCGATCCACTATCTCTTCATTCGTGATTCGATCTATCCATCTCACCTTCAGCATTCTTCTGTAACACCACATTTCAAAAGCTTCTATTCTTTCTTTCTGAGCTAGTTATCGTCCATGTTTCACTTCCATACAATGCCACGCTCCACACGAAAGTCTTCAAAAACATTTTTCTAATTCCGATATCAATGTTTGAGGTGAGCAAATTTCTTTTCTTAAGAAAGCTCTTCCTTGCGTGTGCTAGTCTGCATTTTATGTCCTCCTTACTTCTGCCATCGTTAGTTATTTTACTACCCAAGTAACAATATTCATCTACTTCCTTTAAGACTTCGTTTCCTAATCTAATATTTCCTACATCACCTGCCTTCGTTCGACTGCACTCCATTACTTTTGTTTTGGACTTATTTATTTTCATCTTGTACTCCTTACCCAAGACTTCATCCATACCATTCAGCAACTTCTCGAGCTCTTCTGCAGTCTCAGATAAAATAACAATATCATCGGCAAATCTCAAGGTTTTGATTTCCTCTCCTTGGACTGTGATTCCATTTCCAAATTTCTCTTTGATTTCCTTTACTGCCTGTTCTATGTAAACATTGAAAAGGAGAGGGGACAAACTGCAGCCTTGCCTCACTCCTTTCTGGATTGCTGCTCAATCGAATTGTCTAAATTTTACGAGAAGAAGAGATAGAATGATAGGACACATCTTAAGGCACCCAAAACATGTTCAGTTGGTTTTTGAGGAAGGTGTAGGGGATAATAACGTAAGGCTAGACCAAGGTATGAATATGACAAGCAGATTAGTGCAGATGTTCGATACAGCAGTTGCGTAGAAATGAAGAAAATAGCACAGGATAGGGTCGTAATTAGTTTTTGTCTTCTCAAGCTTGCTGATGCATTTTGAATTATTTATTTTATTTAAATCAGGCTATTCTGGATTATAAGAGGATATCTTGCGCGACTGGATGGTCGTGTAAGTGGTGATTACAGCTGTTATATTCACGCCTAGCCACTGAGCAGTGGATAATTCTTTCAATAACTCTAGGTAGATCTAATCATTTTACTGTCTCGTTGTTTATGCTTGCCACCTCCACTTGCACAAAACATAGCATTCCTTCCATACGCCTTTAACAAGAAAACGTAAAGAAACCATCTGCACTACAATAAGGGACATATTCTTCTATACAATCATTTTAAGGCTCTAGAATAATCGAAGGGTGTGAACACTTGCCAGGTGTCTCCATTAGTCATATGGCTCTATAAAACGTTTCTTGATAAGACGTTATGTGCATTCGTACTGGCGGCATTAACGGTTGTAGGCGTATTGAATAGCAAGCTGATTACACGTTCCTCAGCGCTGGAATTAATCAAGCGTGAAATATTCTTGGCTCGTTCTGGATGAATCAATTGACCTGGCATTTCACAGCCGCACACAGTTATTAACAGCTGGACGCTGGAATATGTAATAATTAGAGTCCGGATTATTAGGTACTGATAGGTTAGAATGCAAACATACTTTAGCCAGTAACAAGTATACCCTGCACTGTACAACGGTTATGCTACGAGATTTGCATAGATATTAGGAGTACAGCCTATAGAACCCCTTGAATTTATTCTACTCTTCCTTCATTATGGTACAACGGGTTGCATGACACTTCCTACAAACCAAATTACTTTGCATTCTAATCTATTGCCACCTAAAAATCCGAGGTATAGTAATAATTGTAGCATACACACGAAATATCCTTGGTTAATCCAATGATCTTTGAA